>NW_025048823.1:0-36144 GCF_016746365.2 Drosophila yakuba | reverse complement strand
ACCCGAGTTTTGCGTAAACCATCGCCGTAACTCAAACGTCGAGCATGAAGGCTCTACCCGCGATATGGGTACCAACCACAGCCACCACGATACTCCCACTAGGGGCCTACCTCAATGAGCAACCTTGGAGAGCTACTCAACCCGTGGTACCGAAATTAGAGGCTCGGTCGGCCTCACTCCTTTGGCTCCGACAAGCACGGGCGGAGCGACCTATAGCCGTATTAGTCGCCTCCTACGACAAGCAACAGCGGACTGTGGTAGTATTCTCGCCCGCTAACCACACGGCGAAAGGTGTTGGGCTAAAGGCCCCTCCTCCTGCGGAACGCTTCCTCAGCGAACGCTGCCAGCCGTTGGGTCCTCTCTCGATCCTCCAGGATTCCTTCGAACATCCAGTTTTCGCCAACGCGCTGCACTCCAAGTCCATCGAGGTCTCGCAAATCTGCATACAGGGGGCAAGCGCACAATACGTGCATCCAGTCCTCATATGGATCGCCACATGCGCAAGCTGTGGTATCGCTGAGGGCTCTCCCGTGCAAAAATGCATTAAACGACCCGTGCCCAGTAAGCAGGAAAGACGCCTTCATCGAGAAACCAAAATTTGGATCCCGATAAACGAGAGTGACATCTGGGATGAACCTATGCGTCACCCGTCCTGGTTCGCTGTCGTCGTCCCATCTGTTCTGCCAACTCCGCAGCATGCACTCCTCCAAGCGAGTCTTTCTCTGCTCCCAGCTTAGACAAGCGATGTCCTCGCCGTAGAGCCAGTCGTTCTCCTCCAGCGGGTATCCACGTTTTAGCTTGTAATTGACCGCTAATTGCTTAGCAGCCAAGTCAAGCGGGGGGGCTCCACCAAGAACCTGCAGTGCCACGGTGGACACTGTTCGGCAAGCCGAAAGGCATCCAAGCAGGATCAGCCTCTGGCAGGAGGCTAGTCGCCTCTTGGCAGCTACTTGCCCGGCGGTGTCATACCATACCGGGGCACCAAACAGCACACAGGGTGCCATGAGTCCGTCATATATGGTCCGCCTGGCTCGAGGACTGAAGCCCCAGTCGGCTCGAAGCACACGCGCCAATGCTCCAACGACTCCGGTCATCCGCTGACGCAGCGAAGCTATGTGCGTGAGGAATTTCATTCCCTCACTGACCGTGATGCCAAGATACCGACAGGTACGCACATACGGCAAGTTCGCTCCAGCAAACCTTACCGTGGGCGCACGTCTCAAAGTACCTTTGAGCAGCATTATTACCGTCTTGTTGGTCGAGACGGCAACGCCAACTTCCGCTCCCCACGTTTCTACGATGGACATAAGTTGCGCTCCTTTTTCCTCTAACACGACTCGGGAGTTTCCCTCGACGAGAAGAAGCAGATCATCCGCGTATGCACTCAGCAGGCAATACGGCTCGAGGCGCTGAAGCAGTACATCCATTAGCGTGTCCCAAATAAACGGGCCGCTAATTGACCCCTGCGGGCAACCTCTAGTTACCGGCACATCCACAGCACCGGAACTGCTTCGGATCACTGCTCTTCGGCCGGAGAAAAAACTCTGCCACAAGCTCATTTCCCGGCATCCCAAGTCGGCTAGTCGGCGCAGTGCAGCACTCCATTCGACGTTGTCAAATGCTCCTTTGAAGTCCACGAATGTGCCGAGCACATATTGCGCCGGGCTGGCGTCAACACTGCTCTTCACGTGTCTCCAAGCATCCTCCACACATCGTCCTTGGCGAAATCCGAATTGCCATCTGCAGCCTTCCGGAAAAACTTCTCTCGCTCGATTCACCATGATTGCCTCGAGCACCTTACCAAAAACTGGCAGCAAGCATATTCCCCTGTATGAGGAGGGCTCACACTTGTCCTTCTCGGGTCCCTTGAGCAGCGCCACTACTCGTGGACACTTCCACTCGTTGGGAAAGTATCCCGATTGGATGCATCGGGAATACAACGATGCCAGGTGCTGAGGTATGGCGCGCCAGACTGCCTTGCAGATAGCGCCATTGATGCCGTCCAAGCCGGGCGAGCGCTTGCTCTTGAGCCGGGCGATACAGGCTTCAACCTCGTGCGATTCAAGGGCCGGTGGGACTTCCTCCACGATGGCAATCGGTGCATCGGACTCCGCAACTGGGAAAAAGTTGCGGAGGAGCACTCGTGCGCAATCACCCCAATCAGTGATCAACTCGCCATTCACGCGGAGGCACCCAATCTCCGTGCACTTTCTGCGGCCTCGGCATATCTTGTAGACGCGCCCCCATGGGTCATCGGCGTTTTCTCCCACGAAGCGTTTCCAGTCATTCATCTTAGCCCTCCCAATGAGCTTCTTGTAGTTGGCTGAGGCACGCCTCAGCCCGACCACCAAGAGCTCTGCCGCGGCATCATCATCGTGACGCCGTGCATCCTGGAGTCGGCGACGAAGTCTCCGGACTTCGCGTCTCGCAGCGCAGAGGTCGGCAGTCCACCAACGTGCTCTTCTGCTGGGCGGTCGAATCGACTTTCTTCCCAGCGCAATATCGCACACATTATGTACTATACTGCGCAGGGTCGAAACTTGCTGGTCCAACGGCGACTCTGAGAAGTTTTCCGGAAGTTCGGCTGTTCTACTCACCATTTCCTCTTTGAACAATCGCCAACGAGCATTGGAGAAGTTCCAGGACGGCACAGGAGCTATGCTCTCAACTGCGCTCGTGGTACTTGGTTCGGTCACAACAGTAATGATGTTGTGATCGCTCAATTCCCACTCATCCACTCTCCACTCATATGTGGCCCACATAGATGCTGCCTCGTTGACGATTGTCACGTCGATATCACTACGAGCTCTGTAGTTATCGAACGTGTACACCTGTGTTGGCTGGTTTAGGGCGGCGGCTCTTGCCTCCAGCATCCACTCGGACAGCAGCTCACCCCGACTGTAGTTAGCTTGCCCCTCGGCATGTCGAGAGAGTTTGCTAAACCACATGGGGGACACTGCATTCGCGTCGAGGCCCAGGATTGCGGGGGTTCTGCTGGCCTGCAGCAGGACCGCATCCATGTACCGAAGGTACGGTTCCAAAGGTGCATCAAATTGGCAGTATGCTGAGCAAAGGAAGATTGAGCCAAAACTCCCTTTAACGACCAGACATACGCCATAATCCGTGGTGAGGGTCTCCACTGGCATACAGATGGCATCCTGAAGATCCACTAGGATGGCTGCCTTCCCTCGCCGGTCGGTGAAGATCCTCATTCCTTCAGGCAGCACATCCATCCCCTCGCCGCTGAGATACGGCTCCTGCACCAGTGCGAACATTGAGCCCGATCTCCTGAGTCGGACTCCGAGCTCGATGGTCGCAGCTCGGCCTCGGCCACAGTTCGCTTGGATGAGGCTAAACATTAATGTCTAGCTTGCACCCTTGCTAGCACCGCGCCGTATATCGGGCATACGTCCGAGAGCATGTAATGCCCCGAGGGTTGCCCTCTGTGACGGCAGTTCGGCAGTCCACCGGGTTCTGGCACTTAGCCGCGGTGTGGCCTTGTTGCCCGCACTGGCGGCATACATTCGTCTTCTGGCGGCATTCGCTGACCTTGTGGTCGAAACCCACACACCTGTGGCAGGCATATGTCCGGACCTGCGATCGGCATCGGAAAGAAAACCACTTGATGTAGACACGGCCTACATCCAGTTTCGCCATCGCCTTGTCGCTGACCTCTAGCGTCACGTTAACGGTGGCGCCGTCAGTCACCGACCACGCCTTGGTGACCAGGTGCACCGACCTCTTGAACTCCGAGGCCGTCATCTCGCCGTCGAAGTTATTCTCGTGGAGCTCCTGCATGAACTCCTCGGGGCCGATTGCTGTGTCGACGTCGTAGACGACGACTTTCGGCTTCTCGGCCGCGTTTCGCGCCACATTCAGCCCTACTTCGGCGAATTTTTTAGAGCTCACAAGCTTCTGCAGCTCTCCAACTGAAGGAGTCCGGATGACTGCTCCACCACCTCGGCGGAGCTCACGCACCTCATGCACCCTGACTCCGAGGGAGGGTGCGACCATCGTGCGCACCTTTTCGGCTATCGCCTTCCCCGATAGCGCTGGGTCATCGCACTTCACCACTGCTGACCACGTCTCGCGAACCTTCGTGGTCCGCGGGGCCGCAATGGGTGCAGCCTGAGGCATCTGGGGAAAACGCGAACTGGCGGATGTCGGCATAGACGGCGGCGGTGGGGGCGGCATAGCCAACCGCGTCTCCAATTCTCCACATCGGAGCATCAATGCCATCACCAGCTCATCGTAGCGGCTGATAGCAAACGAGAGCTCATCAGTGTCAACTCCTCCTAGGCTGCGAAAACTGCTTCTCACCATTCGCTGCGTGGCCGACAGCTCTGCCATCATAGCTGCTTGCCCAGCACGGGCGGCAGCGGAGGCAACTGTGGCAGTGGCAACAGCAGGTGTAGCGACAGGGGCAGCAACAGGAGCAGCAGCAGGGGCAGCAGCAGGGGCAGCAGCAGGGGCAGCAGCAGGGGCAGCAGCAGGGGCAGCAGCAGGGGCAGCAGCAGGGGCAGCAGCAGGGGCAGCAGCAGTGGCAGCAGCAGGGGCAGCAGCAGTGGCAGCAGTAGTGGCAGCAGGGACCATCCGGGGGTCCTCCAGCGACGAAGGCGCCTCATCCAGCGCTCCCACAGGCTCGGGAACACCACGCGAGGCCACAGCAACGAGCTTGGCCTGCGTAGCTGCCGAGCTCTTAGAAGCCTGGTGGCTTCTGCGCCTGCCTCGTCCCGGCTTCCGCGACGCGCTGCTGGCGCTCGCGGCACTAGCGGCACTCGCGCTGCTGTCGCTCTCCATAGGACTTACCACGATTGTGGCTCCTCCTTCTGGCAACTCCGGAAATTGCGCGCTCACTGTCACAAGTTGGTTGCTTTGGTGCACGAGCTCCACCTATTGGCAGATTTGCGTAACCAAAGTACCAGTCTGGCAGCACCGAACCGTCCCAAGACACAGACCGTAGCAGCGACAACAACCAACAGCTGATTGCTGGTAGCGCGGACACAAACCGACAGGCCCAGCTGTTTAACAGCTGTCCGAAAGCTCGCCTGGAACCACGTGCTGTTCTCAGTGGAAAATTTTGCAATAAATTATTGCGAATTGTTCCGAAATCACAGGCTTTGCGTTCGCGTAAATAATGTCACTATTTCCGCGGAGCACTCAACCACCGATTAATTCACTTTCCGAACTTTGTTTTACAAAGAAAACTTAGCTTTTCGCAATCTGAACACGAGCGTACCGAAAACACGTCCGTCGTTAATCCATTCATGCGCGTCACTAATTAGATGACGAGGCATTTGGCTACCTTAAGAGAGTCATAGTTACTCCCGCCGTTGACCCGCGCTTACTTGAATTTCTTCACTTTGACATTCAGAGCACTGGGCAGAAATCACATTGTGTCAACACCCGCTAGGGCCATCACAATGCTTTGTTTTAATTAGACAGTCGGATTCCCCAAGTCCGTGCCAGTTCTGAATTGATTGTTAATTGATAATCGTTATAATTAATAAGAACTAATTGGTTTAACCCAAATAGTATTCTTAAAAATTTTAGCAAGAAAGTTCCACAATTGGCTACGTAACTAAACTATCCGGGGAACAAGAAACTAACATAAATGCTAGAAACTCTATTTACCCAGAACGAGCACATAAACCATGTTATTGTTTCCCAATCAAGCCCGACTATCTCAATCTTCAGAGCCAATCCTTATCCCGAAGTTACGGATCTAATTTGCCGACTTCCCTTACCTACATTATTCTATCGACTAGAGACTCTTCACCTTGGAGACCAGCTGCGGATATTGGTACGGCCTGTTGAGAAGTTTGCGTGTCCCCACCATAAATTTTCAAGGTCCGAGGAGAAAATATCGACACAACAGTATATGTCATGCTCTTCTAGCCCATCTACCATATCTCTCTGCGAAAGACTTCCATGGTAGTACGGCTATAAAACAGAAAAGAAAACTCTTCCGATATCTCTCGACGGCTTCTTTATGGTCGTTCCTGTTGCCAGGATGAGCACGAGGCCCATATTTAATAACAAACGGATACTCAACAGGTTACGGAATTGGAACCGTATTCCCTTTCGTTCAAAATTATTCAAGTGTATTATAATTCGCTTTTTTATGTAGTTTGGCATTTTTGTTTTACTTGAAAATTTTCGGCTTTCGCCTTGAACTTAGGACCGACTAACTCGTGATCAACCACTGTTCACACGAAACCCTTCTCCACTTCAGTCCTCCAAGGTCTCATTCGATTATTTGCTACTACCACCAAGATCTGTACCAATGGCAGCTCCATGCAGGCTTACGCCAAACACTTCTACGCATACCATTGTACCTTCCTACTCACTAAAGTTTCAAAATTTATATCACAAGTAATATAAATCATCTACTTTAGCGGTAATGTATAGGTATACAACTTAAGCGCCATCCATTTTAAGGGCTAGTTGCTTCGGCAGGTGAGTTGTTACACACTCCTTAGCGGATTTCGACTTCCATGATCACCGTCCTGCTGTTTTAAGCAACCAACGCCTTTCATGGTATCTGCATGAGTTGTTAATTTGGGCACCGTAACATTACGTTTGGTTCATCCCACAGCGCCAGTTCTGCTTACCAAAAGTGGCCCACTGGGCACATTATATCATAACCTTGAACTTCATATCAAGAAAGTTAAGGTTCTTACCCATTTAAAGTTTGAGAATAGGTTAAGATCGTTTCGACCCTAAGGCCTCTAATCATTCGCTTTACCAGATAAGATTATTTTATATAATATTAAAATGCACCAGCTATCCTGAGGGAAACTTCGGAAGGAACCAGCTACTAGATGGTTCGATTGGTCTTTCGCCCCTATACTCAATTCTGACAATCGATTTGCACGTCAGAACTGTTTCGGTCTTCCATCAGGGTTTCCCCTGACTTCAACCTGATCAAGTATAGTTCACCATCTTTCGGGTCACAGCATATATGCTCAAGGTACGTTCCAGTTAGAGGCATAAATAATATAAATATACATTATACATAACTATATAGAACGCCCCGGGATTGTGTTAATTAGCTATAAATAGTTAAAAAACTAATCCCATTAGTAGTCAAGTTAATTACGCTATTAGGTTTATATCCCAATAACTTGCACATATGTTAGACTCCTTGGTCCGTGTTTCAAGACGGGTCCCGAAGGTATCCTGAATCTTTCGCATTGTTAATCATACAAGTGCATATAATAAACATAAAAATCAATGATAATTATGCCATTATATAATTCCGAAAAATTAACGCACTGTAATCATATAAATCTATCAGCACTTTATCAAATTAATAACATTTATTCTGTTTTAAAATGCAAGCACTTTAATTTGAATAAACTATAAGTTATATTTTATGATAAATTTGGGATATGCTAATAGATTACAATGTCCTTATATGGAAAAAATGCACACTATCCTTATAATATTATTTAAATATTACAATTTTAATGATGAATTTTCCATAACGGATATTCAGGTTCATCGGGCTTAACCTCTAAGCAGTTTCACGTACTGTTTAACTCTCTATTCAGAGTTCTTTTCAACTTTCCCTCACGGTACTTGTTTACTATCGGTCTCATGGTTATATTTAGTTTTAGATGGAGTTTACCACCCACTTAGTGCTGCACTATCAAGCAACACGACTCTTTGGAAACATCATCTAGTAATCATTAACGTTATACGGGCCTGGCACCCTCTGTGGGTAAATGGCCTCATTTAAGAAGGACTTAAATCGTTAATTTCTCATACTAGAATATTGACGCTCCATACACTGCATCTCACATTTGCCATATAGACAAAGTGACTTAGTGCTGAACTGTTTTCTTTTCGCTCGCCGCTACTAAGAAAATCCTTGTTAGTTTCTTTTCCTCCCCTAATTAATATGCTTAAATTCAGGGGGTAGTCCCATATGAGTTGAGGTTGTATATAACTTTTTATTGCCATTAATTCTTAATATATAATGATAAAACATTTTAATAAATTCGTTGTAATATATCCATTATTTCTTGTAGCATAGTATTATCCATTAACGAACCAACGAAGAATAATAATATAACCAAGTTTTTTTCTATTTTCGAATCATTAATAAGAGACAATCCTAGATGAAAAATAATTCAATTTTTTATGCTAGACATTTCTCAGTATTATTTGATTGAAAAAGAAAATATTTCTCTTCGTTTTTCACATCCAAATGTGAGGATAATGTTTTTCATATATAGTTTTTAATATTATGAATAAAATTATTATTTTATCCAATAATATACCATATGCTTATAAAAATTTATAAACAACTTAATTAGCATAGTCTTACAACCCTCAACCATATGTAGTCCAAGCAGCACTATAAAATTAATTAAAGTACATAACAGCATGGACTGCGATATGCGTTCAAAATGTCGATGTTCATGTGTCCTGCAGTTCACACGATGACGCACAGTTTGCTGCGTTCTTCATCGACCCATGAGCCGAGTGATCCACCGCTTAGAGTTTTATAATTTATTTCTATATATTGTCAATAATTTTTTTATTGAAAGAAATTAAAAATACACCATTTTACTGGCATATATCAATTCCTTCAATAAATGTATTTTTATACCTAAAATAAATGCTGCGAAATGTCTTAGTTTCATATAAGCATTATGTATCATGTAATTATATTTTATTTGTAATTAACCAATATGGGCGATACATACTGCAATTTATATAAAACATTAACCTGATGGATGCCAGGTACAACATTGTATATTTTAGGTTGTTGCATTAGCCAATGTATGCTCATAACTTAGATGAACAATACATATTCGCAACGCGTGTATATTATGGTCCATATACACACAATTTTTTTGTTACCATTTTTATTTGATTTCGAATGTTCGAATTATTAGGAAATGCATTGTTTATTTTTATTTGAATGCCGTTTATTTAATTTAATGTTTTGAGCCAACACTACCCACAACATCAAATTTTAATAGAAATGTTAAAATGTGGTCACCAGTCACTTTTAACATACATATGTGGTAAATGTGGTCCCCAATCACATTACCTTTGTGGTTGCCAGCCACATTTATTTATTATATAAATATATCAGAATTTTGTTTGATTCCATTGAGAAATCTATCAATTGAATATTATTGTGTTAGATAATATTCATATATAAACGCATTTGCAAATAATCATAATAAATCATGTGCATTTCTAAAGTAAATCTCATCATTCATATATCATATGCTTTTGTAATTTGGTATTTTGGTAAATTCAATTTATTTGTATTATAACAAATGTTTATTAACGGTAAGGATATTATACAATAATGATCCTTCCGCAGGTTCACCTACGGAAACCTTGTTACGACTTTTACTTCCTCTAAATAATCAAGTTCGGTCAACTTTTGCGAAACAACCGTAACACGCAAGGCGTCACAGTGATCACGTCCGGAGACCTCACTAAATAATTCAATCGGTAGTAGCGACGGGCGGTGTGTACAAAGGGCAGGGACGTAATCAATGCGAGTTAATGACTCACACTTACTGGGAATTCCAAGTTCATGTGAACAGTTTCAGTTCACAATCCCAAGCATGAAAGTGGTTCAGCGGTTTACCCGGACCTCTCGGTCTAGGAAATACACGTTGATACTTTCATTGTAGCGCGCGTGCAGCCCAGGACATCTAAGGGCATCACAGACCTGTTATTGCTCAATCTCATTATTGCTAGACGCAATTTGTCCATTTAAGAAGCTAGTGTCCTTATAATGGGACAAACCAACAGGTACGGCTCCACTTACATAAACACATTCAAACACAATAAACATTTTACTGCCACCATGAATGAAGGCTATATAAGCTTCAGCACCATAATCCTGAAGATATCTATTTAATATATTTGAGTCTCGTTCGTTATCGGAATTAACCAGACAAATCACTCCACGAACTAAGAACGGCCATGCACCACCACCCATAGATTCGAGAAAGAGCTATCAATCTGTCTTACACACTTATGTTCGGACCTGGTAAGTTTTCCCGTGTTGAGTCAAATTAAGCCGCAGGCTCCACTCCTGGTGGTGCCCTTCCGTCAATTCCTTTAAGTTTCAGCTTTGCAACCATACTTCCCCCGGAGCCCAAAAGCTTTGGTTTCCCGGGAAGCGACTGAGAGAGCCATAAAAGTAGCTACACCCAATTGCTAGCTGGCATCGTTTATGGTTAGAACTAGGGCGGTATCTGATCGCCTTCGAACCTCTAACTTTCGTTCTTGATTAATGAAAACATCTTTGGCAAATGCTTTCGCTTAAGTTAGTCTTACGACGGTCCAAGAATTTCACCTCTCGCGTCGTAATACTAATGCCCCCAAACTGCTTCTATTAATCATTACCTCTTGATCTGAAAACCAATGAAAGCAGAACAGAGGTCTTATTTCATTATCCCATGCACAGAATATTCAGGCATTTGAAGCCTGCTTTAAGCACTCTAATTTGTTCAAAGTAATAGTACCGGCCCACAATAACACTCGTTTAAGAGCACTAATGCAGGTTTTTAAATAGGAGGAACATATGAAAAAATACAAGTATTTAATCACATGTAAGAACTCCACCGGTAATACGCTTACATACATAAAGGTATAGTACTAACCACAATTGTAAGTTGTACTACCCGTATGAAGCACAAGTTCAACTACGAACGTTTTAACCGCAACAACTTTAATATACGCTATTGGAGCTGGAATTACCGCGGCTGCTGGCACCAGACTTGCCCTCCAATTGGTCCTTGTTAAAGGATTTAAAGTGTACTCATTCCAATTACAGGGCCTCGGATATGAGTCCTGTATTGTTATTTTTCGTCACTACCTCCCCGAGCTGGGAGTGGGTAATTTACGCGCCTGCTGCCTTCCTTAGATGTGGTAGCCGTTTCTCAGGCTCCCTCTCCGGAATCGAACCCTGATTCCCCGTTACCCGTTGCAACCATGGTAGTCCTAGATACTACCATCAAAAGTTGATAGGGCAGACATTTGAAAGATCTGTCGTCGGTACAAGACCATACGATCTGCATGTTATCTAGAGTTCAACCAATAAAACGATCTTGCGATCGCTTGGTTTTAGCCTAATAAAAGCACATGTCCCATAAGGTTCATGTTTTAATTGCATGTATTAGCTCTAGAATTACCACAGTTATCCAAGTAACTGTTAACGATCTAAGGAACCATAACTGATATAATGAGCCTTTTGCGGTTTCACTTTTAATTCGTGTGTACTTAGACATGCATGGCTTAATCTTTGAGACAAGCATATAACTACTGGCAGGATCAACCAGAATAATGTTTCTTTCTTCATATTTCATTCATATTTTTTGAATTGAAATAAGTAATATAAATATTATAGATTTCCATTTTATATAAATTTCCGTTTTTTATTAAATCTATTTTAAATCGATTACGGCCATTTTTATATAGCATTCGTATTCGTAAATTCCATTAATGTTTTATACCATTATATATATATATATTTCCATAATATTGTATTTATATTATACATATTTCATTCTAAAATATTATTTTGTTTCCAACATACATAAGTATTGTATCCACACATGTACAATTTTTGTTTAACCAATATAAATATTGAGTTAAATCATTTGCATTTTGATGATAAATTTAAAATTTATCTTTTTCCATATAACTCTCTGGTAATATATAACATAAAACCGAGCGCATATGATATTCATATATAAAATTTGGTAATTTTTCCAATATCAATATATTTATTATACCGGGGTAACGATATAATATTTCCTTTTATGGCGTGGTAATAAATTATTAGTTTATTATCTTCATTATTATTAATAAATAATAATGCCTGCCGTCAAAAATTAACGATAATATATGGAAACGATTTGTTATTCTATGTATAATAGAAACTTGACTTTTGTTTCAACGATATTATCTAAGGGCGTATATTCTTATTAACCGCGGAGCCAAGTCCCAAATGTTCATAAGAACCTGAGAAACAAATTTGTACGGAAAATAATATACTATATTTGTAAGTAACCAATATAATGAGATAGGTCGGCAACCAGTGCCTTCCTACCTAATAGTAGTTTTGAAACCCGCTGTCATTAAAAATTAACGATGTTATATGGAAACGATTTGTTATTCTATTAATAATAGAATACTTGACTGTTGTTTCAACGATAACATCTAAGGGCGTATATTTTTATTAACCGCGTAGCCAAGTTCCCAAATGTTCATTAGAACCTGAGAAACAAATTTGTACGGAAAATAATATACTTTATTTGTAAGTAACCAATATAATATATAAAGCGGGAGGTCAGCAACCACTGCTTACCTATAGTAGTTTTTGAACCCGCTGTCCTCAAAACGGGTATTTTCAATTCTGTTTGGTATCCAACATACAGGATATTCTCTTATATATCAAGAGAATACAGTAATATTATATTAATATTTCCTTTATTCATATATAATTAAATATATTTTTCCATTATTCATACGATAAATATTCATTTCCATATGATTAATATTTAATTTCCATATAATATTGTCGAAATCATATAAATATATAAGTTTCGAACAATACGAGAGGTCGGCAACCACTGCCTACCTATAGTAGTTTTTGAACCCTCTGTCGGTACCAGCCTTGTTTACACTACTATAACCTTTCACGTATATGGGCTATTCCTATAATTCTAAGAGAATATAGGAATATTTGATCATTTTTTCATTTATACATACGATAAATATTCATTTCCATATGATTAATATTTAATTTCCATATAATATTGTCGAAATCATATAAATATATAAGTTTCGAACAATACGAGAGGTCGGCAACCACTGCCTACCTATAGTAGTTTTTGAACCCTCTGTCGGTACCAGCCTTGTTTACACTACTATAACCTTTCACGTATATGGGCTATTCCTATAATTCTAAGAGAATATAGGAATATTTATCATTTTTTCATTTATACATACGATAAATATTCATTTCCATATGATTAATATTTAATTTCCATATAATATTGTCGAAATCATATAAATATATAAGTTTCGAACAATACGAGAGGTCGGCAACCACTGCCTACCTATAGTAGTTTTTGAACCCTCTGTCGGTACCAGCCTTGTTTACACTACTATAACCTTTCACGTATATGGGCTATTCCTATAATTCTAAGAGAATATAGGAATATTTTATCATTTTTTCATTTATACATACGATAAATATTCATTTCCATATGATTAATATTTAATTTCCATATAATATTGTCGAAATCATATAAATATATAAGTTTCGAACAATACGAGAGGTCGGCAACCACTGCCTACCTATAGTAGTTTTTGAACCCTCTGTCGGTACCAGCCTTGTTTACACTACTATAACCTTTCACGTATATGGTCTATTCCTATAATTCTAAGAGAATATAGGAATATTTGATCATTTTTTCATTTATACATACGATAAATATTCATTTCCATATGATTAATATTTAATTTCCATATAATATTGTCGAAATCATATAAATATATAAGTTTCGAACAATACGAGAGGTCGGCAACCACTGCCTACCTATAGTAGTTTTTGAACCCTCTGTCGGTACCAGCCTTGTTTACACTACTATAACCTTTCACGTATATGGGCTATTCCTATAATTCTAAGAGAATATAGGAATATTTGATCATTTTTTCATTTATACATACGATAAATATTCATTTCCATATGATTAATATTTAATTTCCATATAATATTGTCGAAATCATATAAATATATAAGTTTCGAACAATACGAGAGGTCGGCAACCACTGCCTACCTATAGTAGTTTTTGAACCCTCTGTCGGTACCAGCCTTGTTTACACTACTATAACCTTTCACGTATATGGGCTATTCCTATAATTCTAAGAGAATATAGGAATATTTTATCATTTTTTCATTTATACATACGATAAATATTCATTTCCATATGATTAATATTTAATTTCCATATAATATTGTCGAAATCATATAAATATATAAGTTTCGAACAATACGAGAGGTCGGCAACCACTGCCTACCTATAGTAGTTTTTGAACCCTCTGTCGGTACCAGCCTTGTTTACACTACTATAACCTTTCACGTATATGGTCTATTCCTATAATTCTAAGAGAATATAGGAATATTTGATCATTTTTTCATTTATACATACGATAAATATTCATTTCCATATGATTAATATTTAATTTCCATATAATATTGTCGAAATCATATAAATACAGAAGTTTCGAACAATACGAGAGGTCGGCAACCACTGCCTACCTATAGTAGTTTTTGAACCCTCTGTCGGTACCAGCCTTGCTTACACTACTATAACCTTTCACGTATATGGGTTATTCCTATAATTCTAAGAGAATATAGGAATATTTGATCATTTTTTCATTTATACATACGATAAATATTTATTTCCATATGATTAATATTTAATTTCCATATAATATTGTCGAAATCATATAAATACATAAATTTCGAACAATACGAGAGGCAACCACTGCCTACCCTATGGTCGGCAACCACTGCCTACCTATAGTAATATGGTATAGTATAGTAGTACTATAACCTTTCACATGTATGGGTTTTTTTTATATCATACTAATAGAAAATAGAAATATTCCATCATTTTTTCCTTTATATGTATATATAATTATATTAATTTATATATACTTATATATTTTTTCCTGTATTCATATAATATATATATTTTTTTAAATATGTATATTATTTAATTTAATATACCATTATATTGTCTGTATTCATATGATAAATATTTATTATTTTCATATGTTTTATATTTAATATACCTATAGTATTGGGTTTTTTTTCTAATACTATAAGAATATACGAATATTTCATATATTCCTTTAGTCATAATAAAGTTATAATTTCTATTATAAGAGAAGGACACCACCACTTTCATTAGCGTCACTAAATTGATGACAAGCTATTTGGCAACCTGATAGAATTTTGTAAAGTCTTTATTTCTATCATTAGTAGATAGTAGATAGATGGGGACAATTTCATTAGCGTCACTAAATCGATGACGAGCCATTTGGCAACCTGATAGAATTTTGTAAAGTCTTTATTTCTATCATTAGTAGATAGTAGATAGATGGGGACAATTTCATTAGCGTCACTAAATCGATGACGAGCCATTTGGCAACCTGATAGAATTTTATAAAGTCTTTATTTCTATCATTAGTAGATAGTAGATAGATGGGGACAATTTCATTAGCGTCACTAAATCGATGACGAGCCATTTGGCAACCTGATAGAATTTTGTAAAGTCTTTATTTCTATCATTAGTAGATAGTAGATAGATGGGGACAATTTCATTAGCGTCACTAAATCGATGACGAGCCATTTGGCAACCTGATAGAATTTTGTAAAGTCTTTATTTCTATCATTAGTAGATAGTAGATAGATGGGGACAATTTCATTAGCGTCACTAAATCGATGACGAGCCATTTGGCAACCTGATAGAATTTTGTAAAGTCTTTATTTCTATCATTAGTAGATAGTAGATAGATGGGGACAATTTCATTAGCGTCACTAAATCGATGACAAGCTATTTGGCAACCAGATAGAATTTTTTAGTCTTTCTTTCTATCATATGATATATAATATTATATATCGCGCGTCCAGTCGGTCGGTCGGTCAGTCAGTCGTCAGTCGCGTCCAGTCGGGGTGGTCGGCTCTCGAGGGCACTGGCGCTTGCGCGCTAACCCTCAAAAACCAACAAACAAGTACCACACGAGTACTCAATGGTCTTATTTATTTCGAATCATCAAGCAAAGGATAAGCTTCAGTGGATCGCAGTATGGCAGCTGCTCAACCACTTACAACACCTTGCCTGTTACAAAAGTCGTTTACAATTGATTCTAGGCTTTGTCATTGTATTAAATAATGCTTTTATATGTAACTAGCGCGGCATCAGGTGATCGAAGATCCTCCCAATTTACTATGTTACAAATTACATTGGCATCACATCCATTGTCGTTTATAAAGTAAATTATAAACTTTAAATGGTTTAGAAGCCATACAATGCAAATTGCCCCTTATTTATCATTGCAGTCCAGCACGGATACGACCTTAGAGGCGTTCAGGCATAATCCAACGGACGTAGCGTCATACCACTGTTCGCTCGAACAAGTATTGTGCCATTGGTCCGTACCTGCGGTTCCTCTCGTACTACGCAGGAATGCTGTCGCAACAACGTTTTGTCATTAGTAGGGTAAAACTAACCTGTCTCACGACGGTCTAAACCCAGCTCACGTTCCCTTGCATGGGTGAACAATCCAACGCTTGGTGAATTTTGCTTCACAATGATAGGAAGAGCCGACATCGAAGGATCAAAAAGCGACGTCGCTATGAACGCTTGGCCGCCACAAGCCAGTTATCCCTATGGTAACTTTTCTGACACCTCTTGTTAAAAACTCTTTAAACCAAAAGGATCGATAGGCCGAGCTTTTGCTGTCCCTGTGTGTACTGAACACCGAGATCAAGTCAGCATTTGCCCTTTTGCTCTATGTGTGGTTTCTGTCCGCACTGAGCTGGCCTTGGGACACCTCCGTTATTATTTGAGAGATGTACCGCCCCAGTCAAACTCCCTACCTGGCAATGTCCTTGAATTGGATCATACCTGAGTAATTGGAGTTATACCAAATTTTCAAATCAAAAATACATAAATGCATCGTTTTATTAAAGAATTTGTTTGCGATTATATAACAAACTCGTGATACTTTGATCAAGAAGCTTGCATCAAAACCCAATACCATAAGATATAATAAATATATCCGTATAATGGCTAGGAAATGATACACGTTCCATTTAATCAAGTAAGTAAGGAAACAATAAGAGTAGTGGTATTTCATTGACGATACCAAACCGAGGTCTAATATCTCCCACTTATTCTACACCTCTTATGTCTCCTTACACTGCCAGATTAGAGTCAAGCTCAAAAGGGTCTTCTTTCCCCGCTAATTATTCCAAGCCCGTTCCCTTGGCTGTGGTTTCGCTAGATAGTAGATAGGGACAGTGTGTGATTTCGGATCCCTCCGAACTTGTTTTACGTGGCGTGTTCCACATTGAAGGGATTACAACCACGACATCCAAAGATGCATTAGTCTGGATACGCCAGACAAACGTCCCGGTCTGGAAGCTATAGCTATGTACATAGCAACCACCCGGTCGCAGATTCGAGGCTTGCTTGCCGAGCAAGCACTCCCCCTTGCTGAGGAGCGAGATCTACTAAAATCTCTACTGATCTAAGGGTCACAGCACCCGAGTTTTGCGTAAACCATCGCCGTAACTCAAACGTCGAGCATACAGTAGGAATCTCGTTAATCCATTCATGCGCGTCACTAATTAGATGACGAGGCATTTGGCTATTTTTTTTTTTTTTTTTTTTTTGATCGCAAAGGTATGGAAATCTTCGAAAGATACTAGGGCTGCCGTTATTTGATCAGTTCCTAGCATGCACGATTCATTGCTCTATCCGAACCGAAGTTCCGCAACGCCTACGTACTAAAACCATCCTCATAGCCGTAAATAACCAATATGTGCGATGTTTATGCCTTTTTGATATTGTGCCAAGGCAGCAGGCAGATGTATGTGAACCAAACGTTTTAAGCTACGTCCAATCACGAGAAAACCCGCTAAGGTACATGAACTGTCTAAAACAGCCAAGACTGCCTCTCATAACCTGGACGCTAATGATATGACTATCATATTTGCTGAGGAGACCCTTCGCAATCAATCGTTTTACGGATTGACCACTCCAAATCCCCCTCCAGTTTAGGGTGGCAGAATGAAACTCGATGTCACCTGCGGCTTCGAATCGGCGACGCAATTCAGTTCGTATGTCCGGTCTGTCGTATCTATTGATTTTGCGCTGATGCGCTTCGTCCATAGAATGTCCGTCTGTCACAACCTGCACGTCAATCACATCAATGTGATTTTGTCGGAGTACCACCAGGTCCGGTTTATTAAGGCCGGATTCGCACTGCAGACTTGGTTCGGCAATGACCACGCAGCCTCTCTCCTCAAGTCCCCGCTTGATTCGATTTACTACGCAGTTGTGTCTAGCTACTCGCCTCCCATGCGAACGATAGCATTTTTGCATAATGTGGTTTGTTGTTTCGGGAGCATCACATCCTGCACGACACTGCCTCTCCAATTCGTGCCTTCCCCTCGTAGTGCGAGACTTTGTGGGTAGGGCATTTATCCGCAGCCGAATACCGTCTAAATATTCCTTTCCTGTTAGTAAACGCGTGGGCTGACTAACCCACCCGTGTTGGGGACCATAGTGGCCCGCTTCACGGAGTCCGCCACCATCAACGGAGAGGTACAACCTGTTCGCCCAATACTTTTCTATTGCCGGACGCGATAACAATTCATTTTGTTCAGCTATCAATCTACCTCGGGCCCTTTGTTTTTCCGCTTCGATGAAGGAGCTGGCTTCCTCGGATTGTACGAGGTGGGGCCATTTTATGTTGCTCAATCGTCTAAGTCGTAACATTGGTGCTACCCATCTTAGTGATGGAATTCCGAGACCCCCACATTTTGGGGGGGCATGAACGAATGCTATCGGCACATCCGACGGAAGATTTAGCCATCTTCGCACATAGAAACGTATTAGCTTGTCAGTCTTTCGTAAGACGCCTATCGTCACACTCCCAAGGGATAACTTGTGATAGAGTTGTGGGATCAGGACAGTCCGAAGGGCGAACAACCTCTGTTGTGGCTTAAGGGGGGCCTCTGACAATCTTTGTAGCTTTGGACCAATGTCCTCTGCCGGATTGCATCGAACCCTCCCACTTGCAGTGAAATGTATACCGAGATACTTCCACTCGTCAGTACGCTTCAGTGTTGGAATCTCTCTCGAGCCTACGCAGAAGCTCTGTGCCTCTAGCACAGTACACTTCTGTTTCGGCTGTCCCTTAATACCGACAGTAAAGCACTTATCAGCATTAAGTTTAAGGCCGACGGTGGATAAAAAGTCCACAGTCTTGTCCAACAAAGTTTGAAGTCCCATCCGAGTTTCCGCAAATAGTACCAAATCATCTGCAAATGCAGCAGCGTTTATCATGGCATTTCCGACCTTGGTACCAATCTCGCTAGGTAGGGCTCTAAGTAACCGGTCGATGACCAAGTTAAATAGAATGGGGGACAAAGGGTCGCCCTGCTTCACTCCTCTAGCAGGCACGAATTCCTCTGAACACCAACCTTCCCCGTTGAGACTGATACCACCTCCCTCGTACGTCTTCTGTACATAGTCAACAAAACCCTTCGGCGCACCATAAGCTCGTAATGTCCCATATATTGCTGCATGTGACAATGAGTCAAATGCCTTGCTAACATCTAAGTTGGCGATGTAGCAAGATTTAAAGTACTTATGGCTATGCCTCAGGACTAAGTCAACTATCGTCGCATTATCGGCGCAACCGTCGGTTGGTGAGAAGCCCCGCTGGCGCGGGTCCCAATCGATTGATGAGGTCAATCGGGTTGCCAAGATGGCATTTAGCTGTCTTACCAGGACGGAAGGCACCGATATTGGACGAAAGTCTTGCGGTCGCTTTGCCGTCACCGTCTTCGGGATGAAGATGGTTCTGGCCAGTCGGATAGAATGAGGTAAGTTACCGCACCATAGAATTAGGTTCATTATGCGTAGCATAATACCTGACGGCACCTCCCTGGCAGTTTTTGGAGTTACCCCGTCAGGCCCCGGAGATGAAGATAATGAAACTCTTGATGCCCTAAGGTCTTGTTCCGTTATTGCAGACCATACCGTCTCAAGCGAGTGATCCGTACGAATCACTTCTCCATTGCAAGAGCTTGGGCTAGGCTGAGTCATTACTTCTCTCCAGTAGGGCTCCATAAATTCTCGGCTTGGCATTACTGATTCATCAGTTCCATTAAGCAGGGACTTAATGCACCTTCCTTTATGCTTATCCCAGTTTCGCTGGATGACAGCGTACTGCTGCCTTCTGCTTTCCCTCCTATTCCGAGGTCTCCGAGGAGGCCTCGTCAGCGTGTGTCGTACACCCTGTACCGGAAAAATTCCCTGGAGGTAGAGCGATAAGCATTGGAGAGTGGTTTCCTTTCCCTCAAATTCCGCCCTATCAATGATAGTTTGTAGTTCTTGGGCTCTCCATTTGGAAGGGCATACTACGGGGCTATACCCACGCAGCGTCCGCAAAATTTCCCTGTTCGACTGTTCGAGCGGAGTGATTGGAGATGCTTCTGACGTTGGTACTTGGTGGTCTTGCTCACTTCTACTAGGGCGGCGCCTTATGGTTAGATTAGCAACTTCTGGTCCCGCCGTTGACCCGCGCTTACTTGAATTTCTTCACTTTGACATTCAGAGCACTGGGCAGAAATCACATTGTGTCAACACCCGCTAGGGCCATCACAATGCTTTGTTTTAATTAGACAGTCGGATTCCCCAAGTCCGTGCCAGTTCTGAATTGATTGTTAATTGATAATCGTTATAATTAATAAGAACTAATTGGTTTAACCCAAATAGTATTCTTAAAAATTTTAGCAAGAAAGTTCCACAATTGGCTACGTAACTAAACTATCCGGGGAACAAGAAACTAACATAAATGCTAGAAACTCTATTTACCCAGAACGAGCACATAAACCATGTTATTGTTTCCCAATCAAGCCCGACTATCTCAATCTTCAGAGCCAATCCTTATCCCGAAGTTACGGATCTAATTTGCCGACTTCCCTTACCTACATTATTCTATCGACTAGAGACTCTTCACCTTGGAGACCAGCTGCGGATATTGGTACGGCCTGTTGAGAAGTTTGCGTGTCCCCACCATAAATTTTCAAGGTCCGAGGAGAAAATATCGACACAACAGTATATGTCATGCTCTTCTAGCCCATCTACCATATCTCTCTGCGAAAGACTTCCATGGTAGTACGGCTATAAAACAGAAAAGAAAACTCTTCCGATATCTCTCGACGGCTTCTTTATGGTCGTTCCTGTTGCCAGGATGAGCACGAGGCCCATATTTAATAACAAACGGATACTCAACAGGTTACGGAATTGGAACCGTATTCCCTTTCGTTCAAAATTATTCAAGTGTATTATAATTCGCTTTTTTATGTAGTTTGGCATTTTTGTTTTACTTGAAAATTTTCGGCTTTCGCCTTGAACTTAGGACCGACTAACTCGTGATCAACCACTGTTCACACGAAACCCTTCTCCACTTCAGTCCTCCAAGGTCTCATTCGATTATTTGCTACTACCACCAAGATCTGTACCAATGGCAGCTCCATGCAGGCTTACGCCAAACACTTCTACGCATACCATTGTACCTTCCTACTCACTAAAGTTTCAAAATTTATATCACAAGTAATATAAATCATCTACTTTAGCGGTAATGTATAGGTATACAACTTAAGCGCCATCCATTTTAAGGGCTAGTTGCTTCGGCAGGTGAGTTGTTACACACTCCTTAGCGGATTTCGACTTCCATGATCACCGTCCTGCTGTTTTAAGCAACCAACGCCTTTCATGGTATCTGCATGAGTTGTTAATTTGGGCACCGTAACATTACGTTTGGTTCATCCCACAGCGCCAGTTCTGCTTACCAAAAGTGGCCCACTGGGCACATTATATCATAACCTTGAACTTCATATCAAGAAAGTTAAGGTTCTTACCCATTTAAAGTTTGAGAATAGGTTAAGATCGTTTCGACCCTAAGGCCTCTAATCATTCGCTTTACCAGATAAGATTATTTTATATAATATTAAAATGCACCAGCTATCCTGAGGGAAACTTCGGAAGGAACCAGCTACTAGATGGTTCGATTGGTCTTTCGCCCCTATACTCAATTCTGACAATCGATTTGCACGTCAGAACTGTTTCGGTCTTCCATCAGGGTTTCCCCTGACTTCAACCTGATCAAGTATAGTTCACCATCTTTCGGGTCACAGCATATATGCTCAAGGTACGTTCCAGTTAGAGGCATAAATAATATAAATATACATTATACATAACTATATAGAACGCCCCGGGATTGTGTTAATTAGCTATAAATAGTTAAAAAACTAATCCCATTAGTAGTCAAGTTAATTACGCTATTAGGTTTATATCCCAATAACTTGCACATATGTTAGACTCCTTGGTCCGTGTTTCAAGACGGGTCCCGAAGGTATCCTGAATCTTTCGCATTGTTAATCATACAAGTGCATATAATAAACATAAAAATCAATGATAATTATGCCATTATATAATTCCGAAAAATTAACGCACTGTAATCATATAAATCTATCAGCACTTTATCAAATTAATAACATTTATTCTGTTTTAAAATGCAAGCACTTTAATTTGAATAAACTATAAGTTATATTTTATGATAAATTTGGGATATGCTAATAGATTACAATGTCCTTATATGGAAAAAATGCACACTATCCTTATAATATTATTTAAATATTACAATTTTAATGATGAATTTTCCATAACGGATATTCAGGTTCATCGGGCTTAACCTCTAAGCAGTTTCACGTACTGTTTAACTCTCTATTCAGAGTTCTTTTCAACTTTCCCTCACGGTACTTGTTTACTATCGGTCTCATGGTTATATTTAGTTTTAGATGGAGTTTACCACCCACTTAGTGCTGCACTATCAAGCAACACGACTCTTTGGAAACATCATCTAGTAATCATTAACGTTATACGGGCCTGGCACCCTCTGTGGGTAAATGGCCTCATTTAAGAAGGACTTAAATCGTTAATTTCTCATACTAGAATATTGACGCTCCATACACTGCATCTCACATTTGCCATATAGACAAAGTGACTTAGTGCTGAACTGTTTTCTTTTCGCTCGCCGCTACTAAGAAAATCCTTGTTAGTTTCTTTTCCTCCCCTAATTAATATGCTTAAATTCAGGGGGTAGTCCCATATGAGTTGAGGTTGTATATAACTTTTTATTGCCATTAATTCTTAATATATAATGATAAAACATTTTAATAAATTCGTTGTAATATATCCATTATTTCTTGTAGCATAGTATTATCCATTAACGAACCAACGAAGAATAATAATATAACCAAGTTTTTTTCTATTTTCGAATCATTAATAAGAGACAATCCTAGATGAAAAATAATTCAATTTTTTATGCTAGACATTTCTCAGTATTATTTGATTGAAAAAGAAAATATTTCTCTTCGTTTTTCACATCCAAATGTGAGGATAATGTTTTTCATATATAGTTTTTAATATTATGAATAAAATTATTATTTTATCCAATAATATACCATATGCTTATAAAAATTTATAAACAACTTAATTAGCATAGTCTTACAACCCTCAACCATATGTAGTCCAAGCAGCACTATAAAATTAATTAAAGTACATAACAGCATGGACTGCGATATGCGTTCAAAATGTCGATGTTCATGTGTCCTGCAGTTCACACGATGACGCACAGTTTGCTGCGTTCTTCATCGACCCATGAGCCGGAGTGATCCACCGCTTAGAGTTTTATAATTTATTTCTATATATTGTCAATAATTTTTTTATTGAAAGAAATTAAAAATACACCATTTTACTGGCATATATCAATTCCTTCAATAAATGTATTTTTATACCTAAAATAAATGCTGCGAAATGTCTTAGTTTCATATAAGCATTATGTATCATGTAATTATATTTTATTTGTAATTAACCAATATGGGCGATACATACTGCAATTTATATAAAACATTAACCTGATGGATGCCAGGTACAACATTGTATATTTAAGGTTGTTGCATTAGCCAATGTATGCTCATAACTTAGATGAACAATACATATTCGCAACGCGTGTATATTATGGTCCATATACACACAATTTTTTTGTTACCATTTTTATTTGATTTCGAATGTTCGAATTATTAGGAAATGCATTGTTTATTTTTATTTGAATGCCGTTTATTTAATTTAATGTTTTGAGCCAACACTACCCACAACATCAAATTTTAATAGAAATGTTAAAATGTGGTCACCAGTCACTTTTAACATACATATGTGGTAAATGTGGTCCCCAATCACATTACCTTTGTGGTTGCCAGCCACATTTATTTATTATATAAATATATCAGAATTTTGTTTGATTCCATTGAGAAATCTATCAATTGAATATTATTGTGTTAGATAATATTCATATATAAACGCATTTGCAAATAATCATAATAAATCATGTGCATTTCTAAAGTAAATCTCATCATTCATATATCATATGCTTTTGTAATTTGGTATTTTGGTAAATTCAATTTATTTGTATTATAACAAATATTTATTAACGGTAAGGATATTATACAATAATGATCCTTCCGCAGGTTCACCTACGGAAACCTTGTTACGACTTTTACTTCCTCTAAATAATCAAGTTCGGTCAACTTTTGCGAAACAACCGTAACACGCAAGGCGTCACAGTGATCACGTCCGGAGACCTCACTAAATAATTCAATCGGTAGTAGCGACGGGCGGTGTGTACAAAGGGCAGGGACGTAATCAATGCGAGTTAATGACTCACACTTACTGGGAATTCCAAGTTCATGTGAACAGTTTCAGTTCACAATCCCAAGCATGAAAGTGGTTCAGCGGTTTACCCGGACCTCTCGGTCTAGGAAATACACGTTGATACTTTCATTGTAGCGCGCGTGCAGCCCAGGACATCTAAGGGCATCACAGACCTGTTATTGCTCAATCTCATTATTGCTAGACGCAATTTGTCCATTTAAGAAGCTAGTGTCCTTATAATGGGACAAACCAACAGGTACGGCTCCACTTACATAAACACATTCAAACACAATAAACATTTTACTGCCACCATGAATGAAGGCTATATAAGCTTCAGCACCATAATCCTGAAGATATCTATTTAATATATTTGAGTCTCGTTCGTTATCGGAATTAACCAGACAAATCACTCCACGAACTAAGAACGGCCATGCACCACCACCCATAGATTCGAGAAAGAGCTATCAATCTGTCTTACACACTTATGTTCGGACCTGGTAAGTTTTCCCGTGTTGAGTCAAATTAAGCCGCAGGCTCCACTCCTGGTGGTGCCCTTCCGTCAATTCCTTTAAGTTTCAGCTTTGCAACCATACTTCCCCCGGAGCCCAAAAGCTTTGGTTTCCCGGGAAGCGACTGAGAGAGCCATAAAAGTAGCTACACCCAATTGCTAGCTGGCATCGTTTATGGTTAGAACTAGGGCGGTATCTGATCGCCTTCGAACCTCTAACTTTCGTTCTTGATTAATGAAAACATCTTTGGCAAATGCTTTCGCTTAAGTTAGTCTTACGACGGTCCAAGAATTTCACCTCTCGCGTCGTAATACTAATGCCCCCAAACTGCTTCTATTAATCATTACCTCTTGATCTGAAAACCAATGAAAGCAGAACAGAGGTCTTATTTCATTATCCCATGCACAGAATATTCAGGCATTTGAAGCCTGCTTTAAGCACTCTAATTTGTTCAAAGTAATAGTACCGGCCCACAATAACACTCGTTTAAGAGCACTAATGCAGGTTTTTAAATAGGAGGAACATATGAAAAAATACAAGTATTTAATCACATGTAAGAACTCCACCGGTAATACGCTTACATACATAAAGGTATAGTTGTAGCATATAACGAAGATTAGTTATATTGCGAGTAGATGTAATTGTCGTAGTGCTAACAGTGGCACGCGCTGATTCCGGCTCTATGTTGTCGGCAATGGGCTGGGTTAGAATTTAAATACTGTAATACTACGTGCTCTTGAAAGTTAAAACAAATAAACTAAAATCGCGTGCGAATAGCCAACAAATAATCTTGAGGGAAAAGAGAAAGCTAGATCGGAAGGAAAAAAAAATATAGTTAAAAAGAAAGGAAATCTCAAACAAAATATTCTAGTGGATCTTTTAGGCGCACCCCAGAATCTGGAGTGGCCGCTGCCCCACCCTTCCATGATCGCCACGAGCAAAACCATGTTTATTGGCGATCCCATTGGTCCACTAAGAATTCAGGTCACTGCATCAAATCCGCTGTTCATAATCCCAGATAAATAACTTCTATTCGGACTTCATTATAAATTTATTCATTAAAATTAATTAAACCAAAACCTTTCATTTGTTGTTCCTGCTTAACTTAATTTTTAACCTAAAATCCTAATTAGATAACATGTAAAATAGATTTATATATTAATAGAAAGAAAAAGTAAAAAAAAATTTTAAACCCCAAGAAATTACCTAACCTTATTTTGGTTCTTTTACTTGTTATTATGGGCGATTATTATTTTATCATTATTATATTATATATATATAGTTTTATCCTATTTTAATTATTAATGCAAAAGAAATTATTCCTAAATTATTTATTCATTGTAATAGTCGTTGTATATACATATGTAAGTATGAGTGAAAATACAGTGGCTGAAAAGAAAATATGTTTCAAAACCACCTATACCATTCGCATAGGTATTAATATAATATAAAAGTAATATAATTCGATAAGAAGAAAAAAAATTAAAATATTTTCAATTTACTACCGGCGTACCCAATATTTCGGTCCTCGACTGTACCTATACACGAGAGAGGCTCGGTGTACACAATATTTCGATCCTCGACTGTACCATGCAATAACATGTTGTCGTAGGTCAAGCCTGGGTTTTGGGTTTCGCGACGAATTAGACGATCAAAAGAAAGAATAGATTTAATATATAAAACTGTAAACTTTAAAGACTGAAAGAGCCATCCCCCAAAAATGCAATGCCTTTTTTAAATAATATATCGTTGCAAGTAATAGAGACAAATTTTGAGATATAACTTACATGTTATTTTCTCCCACGGCGAAAGTACTTTCTCCGGCGAATTTCTTCTTATTGTTTCATGTTTTGGTCTTGATAAATGTTTGCGGAAAAAGTTGTGTATGGATATATATATATATTATTGAGGTATTGCGTTGGATGAATGGCTGGAGTATGATTAACCCATTATGTTTTTAATTTTAATTATTTTTCTATATTACTATTTATTTAAAAAGTTTTTTTTTTTTTATTTTATTTTTTTTTTCTAGCTGGCATGGCCAAATCTTTCCACCACTGACTTTCACTTTTTACCTTTTTTTTTATTTATTTAATTTAATTTAATCTATTTATAATTTAATTTATTCTATATTTAAAATATATATAATTTTTTTTTTTTTCTCGGGTATAGTAAACTCGTAGTTTTCGTAACGTTTTAAATTGAATTCATTCTTTTTGTTTTGGCGATCGTTGGTGTCCAATTATTTTATTAGTGTATTAGCACATGTTTTGTAATGCGTGCGGTAACACCATTAGTTTGTCACAGTGTAGCCACCTCGTGGTATAACCAAAAAAAAATTGAACCGCTTAATGTGAGGGGCTTTTGTTTTCCCTTTTTTTTTTTCGTTTTTCGCTACAGGTTTTGTTTTTCACTGAACTTTTGCGGGGGTAGATTAATTCACACTAATAACACTTGAACACCGATGGCTTCGGCCAAAAGAGATGTTCTGATGATCGATGTGCATCGGCTACTCTGCTGGACGTGCTGCTCTGGTGGTACGGCTTGGAGCCGGCGGTTGCTTGTGGGTAGCACAAGGTGCCAGAACCTTGTGAAATTATTAAATTTTCAGTTAGATTCTGAAGTAAAAAAAAACTCGAATAAATAGTTACCTTTGATCTGGCACCGAACTAACCCCAAATTTAAATACAGTTGGTGGGATTTCTAATCTGGGCTTGGGTACTAAAGACGAAAATAATTAGCAAAAGCGAATTTCACTTTAGAAACTAACTCACCGAAGAATATCGAAATACAAAAAAAATTAGAAAGAAACGTGGGTGTGTTTTTTTTTTTTTGGTTGGTCGCACCTGTACGTCTGATCACCTCCAAGGTTAAAACGGAAAGAGAACGACCGGCATGGCGTTCACTAGTATGCCCAGGTTGCGTTTTCTTATCTATTACAGTGTAAGCTTGCAATTTCGATAGAACCCAAACTGCATTGATAGGTTAATGGGTAGGTGGCCCTACTTAAAGCAAGTTCCTAACCCCGATAATGCTACTTTCGGACTAACCCAAAACTGTGACAAGCGACACTTCAAATCCCCCCCACTAAAATCACGCTTGATTAGACAATCAAGGGTGATCCACGCTTGGAGCGGAAACTATTGTTTAAGATCCTTCGCATGAAATTTTCCAACAATTCGTCCTTGTAAATCCTCAAGCTCATAATATGCCGAGCCTAGTTTTCTTCTCACTCGAGCTTTTAAGAAGGCTGGAGCTAACTTGGCATTGAAACCTTTTGCAAAATTGCTCTGTTGGAAGTTTCTACGGTAAATTTCTTGACCTACCGCATACGATACTTCTCGACTACGCATGTTGTACGTCTTTTCGTTGCGCGCATGTTGCTTTACCACCTTTTCTTTAGCTTGCTCTCTCATGATATCGAACGAATCGTCCCTATTAAATACAATGGATCTATCTTCTAACAGATTCAATCGTCGTAACAATTCGTATGTAGAACCATTAGTTATCATGTGTTGTCCGAAAATAAGGCGATACGGCGTTTGCTGTACGGCAGTGTGAAGACTTGAGCGAAGTGCACAGCTAATCTTACTGAGGTTCTCGTCCCAGTTGGTCTGATTTGGATGGACATAGGCTTTAATGGCAGCCAGAACGGATCGATTTACTCGCTCAGATGCGTTTCCTTGTGGTGCATATGAAGCAGTGTAGGCGTGGTTAATTCCATAGCTAGTTAACAGATTGTTAAAAGCGTGCGACTTAAATTGCACACCGTTATCGGATACGATAGTTTCAGGTACGCCAAAGCAATGGAATAACTCTTCCATATACGGCACGATTGCATCCACAGTAAATTTTTTTACTGCTTTTAGAAAAGGAAATTTGCTAAAATGATCAAGGACTATGAATATGCCAATGTGGCCAGACTTCGTCCGAGGGTAAGGACCCAAATAATCCACGTATAGTCTTTGAAATAGTCGCATACTGGTCGTTACTTTGGCTAACGGTGGTCTAAGCACTTGGTTAGGGTGCTTAGTGCTTTTGCAGACCTCGCATTGGTTAATATAATTGCGAACATCGGTTACCAGATTAGGCCAAAAATAATATCGACGAATTCGCTCTAAAGTTTTATTTATTCCGCCATGAGAAGCTAAAGGATCGTCATGGGCAGCCTTAATAGCCACTGACACTAATTCCGAAGGTAGCCAAAGTTTCCAAACTGATTCATCAGCAACTTGCTCAGCCGAAGCATGCTCGGTACGACGATAAACATAACCGTTTACAACTTTTACGTCGGGACTTAGAAGACTTCCTTGCTCAATTTTTTTCTTCAACTCCTGATAGCTCGGTACTTCAAAAGCTGCTGATTTTAAATCAACCTCAATCGCCGAGAGATCGTTAGCGTGCGTCCGTGACAGCGCATCAGGAACGATGTTTCGACTACCCTTGCGATGCTGTATCGTGAAGTCATAACCCTGGAGCTTTAAAGCCCAACGGGCTAGTCTACTGCTTAGGTCAGATTGATTCATCAACCATTTCAACGACGCATGGTCGGTAATGACGGTGAACGCATGTCCTTCAACATACGCACGAAATTTTTTTATGCTTAATATAGCCGCTAAACATTCTTTTTCGGTGACCGAGTAATTTCTCTGACATTGATTAAGTTTCTTGGACATGTAAGAGATAGGAACTTCGTCACCTTCGTCATTTATCTGCATAAGCACGCCACCAACGCCGGTGTGGCTGGCGTCACAGTGGATATAAAACGGCCGTTGAAAATCTGGGGTATGTAACACTGGGGCATTACAAAGCTGCTTTTTTAAATTCTCAAAAGCTTCATTAGCTGCCTCGGACCAATTAAAACGTAGTTTTCCTTTCAACGCATCCGTTAAAGGTGCTGAGACAGAAGCATAATTTCGAATAAATTTCTGGTACCACCCAGTCATACCCAGGAATCGTCGCAATTGCTTAATAGACTTAGGAACAGGATAATCTACGATAGCACTAATTTTATCCATATCCATTGCGATTGCGCCATTGCCTACAATATGGCCTAAGTAGCTGACCTCCTTTCTACAAAATTTGCTTTTCTGAACATTGATGGTTAATCCCGCTTTTCTTAAACAAGATGCTAATTCTTTCAGAACTAAGACATGTCGTTCAAAAGTATCGGATACAATCAAAAGGTCATCTAGATATATAAATACTTCGTTTTTTAAAGTACATGGAATTATTCGATCCATTAATTTGGACATGGTTGAAGGCGCGTTGGTAAGACCAAATGGCATTACAGTGAATTGGTAGAGAGGTCTACCTGGTACCGTAAATGCTGTTTTATCACGCGAACTTGGCTCTAGTGGGATTTGCCAATAGGCATCTTTAAGATCCAGGCTCGTTAGATATTCCGCTTTAGGCAACCGGCTTAGGATGCCATCAATGATGGGCATTGGATAAGCATCCTTACGTGTCGCTTGGTTCACCTTTCGGCAATCTATGCATAATCGCACTTTTCCGGGTTTGCGGACCAATACAACAGGGGAAGACCACGCACTGGTCGATTCTTCAATAACCCCTAACGCAAGCATGCGATCCAGTTCATCATACATAAGTTTTTCGATAGCTGGGGACACAGGATAATGTCGCTGCTTGATAGGTACGGAATCGCCAACGTCAATGGAGTGGGAAAGCATGGTCGTTTTCCCTAGACCCTTTTCGGCAAAAGAAGGAAAGCATGTGACTACGGCGTTCAATTGCTGTTTTTGTTCTTCCGTCAGAAAACGAACATCGTCTAGGTCTACTGCTGAGAGATTACTTTCTGGACTAGGTTTCATGATAGTGTATGGCAATAGCTGATATTTTATCCAAAAGTCGATCCCTAAATACAGTGATTGTTTTAACGAAGGTACGATGTACAAAGTAATATCTTTGGTCATATTGTTATACTGAACTTCTGTGCGAATCTTGCCCACGATGTTTTGGGATTTTCCATCGGCAGTATGAACAATACTTTGAACAGGCTTATGAGGACACTTTTCTATCAGTATTTCTTCGGCTAGTTTTCCACCTATACAACTAATAGAGGCACCAGTATCCATTAATCCAGATACTGATCGGCCAAGAAGTTTTACGTCTGCGTATGGTCGTACATCAGAGGCAATAATTGCTGATAATAAAAACCGTTTTTCGATTTTTATCTGGTCATAAAAATCTCTAATACGCTGTGCAGATCGCGAAGGCTGTCTCTGGTGTTTATTGAACGATTCGCCGGGTGGACATAATTCGGTAAAAGGATAGTCTGGTTGTTGAGACAAATCAGGGAGAGAGGGTACAGAACAGCTATTGGTTACTCCGTATTGGTGGCTTTCGTCACCACTTGTTTGTGTGCCCCTTTCAAAGGTGCACGGCCTCGGTAGTTTTTTGAGCGACAATGAGGACATGAAGGAAGGTAGGTGTCTGGTTTGCCACACCCATAGCAGAACACACGACGTTCGGCTAAGCACTCCTGATATCTGTGTCCGCTTTTGCTACAATTCCAACAGGATAAATTAATTGCGGAAATTTCAGCTGTCTCTGAATCCGACTCCACTTCGGACTCAAGACTTACCTCCTGCACAAACCTACGAGGAGCAGGAAGAGGTTTTCGAAATCCTGGCTTGACAGTCAGCATGAACGTTTCCCTTTGCGAATAATACTCCTTAGCTGAGAAATGCTACTGATCTCCTTATATAAAAGCTCATGTTGAATTTCTGGCAATAAGTTTGATCTAATGGATTCTAACACTGATAATTCTGACAATGGTTCAGATAACTTATCAGTTAATAGGATGATACTTTCGTAAAAGTCATCAAAGGACTCCCCTTCCTTTTGTTTACGACGATAAATTTCTGCTTTAATGCTAACATCTGGACGTTCTTCCTTAAATTGATGCCGTAAGGCTTTGCATAAGGCCTTCCATTCAACTTGGGGTACACTTTGGTGGTAACGCCAATACCAATCACTAGCAACCCCTTCAAATAAAATGTTGACATGGCTAGTTAGAAGCATAAAATTACCTTCTAGTGTCTGTTTGGTAAGAGCTTCGACCCTATAGATAAACATATCAATGCTCATGCCTGTTCGTCCAGCGAATCTAATTTTCCAGTTTGCAATTATTTGGCTTACGCGATCAAATCGCAACCCTGACCCTATAGTTGAGAAACTAGATTGATTTGGGACATTACTCTGCACTTGCTGTTGTCGATCTATTAACTCGGCTACTGGAGGTCTTGGCTGTTCGGGTCCAGTAGAAAGTGTCGATAAAATGTTCTGCAGCCCGGTGTGTAAAACCTGCGCTAAACGTTCGGTCTGTTTTGCCGTTGCTACGGCCATCGCCTCGCTTATCTGCTGCATATCATTTAGACCTGGAGACATATTCCTATTGTTTGCATCCTCTGAGGTAGGTATTTCGTTAGATTGGTCCATATTTAACGTTCCTGGACTAGAGTCTATCCGTACTTGTTCTTCAACACGAGTATTTATGCGCGAGGTCCCTGGAAGACTTTGTGTTGACTGACTTAATTCGGTGTTTACAGTTAAATTAAGTAAAGAAGCTTGTAAGGACGCTTTACAAACTGGACAACGGTCGCGATTGGTAACTTTTGTATTGAAGCAAACCCAATGGAAGGTATGATTGCAGCTTGTAGACAACAACTGGGCAGTGTATTCGATAGGTTTCAAACAAATATAGCAATGAGTTTCTTGTTGAAGGTGTTAATAACTACGAGACAACGGCATTTTGTTTTCTTTAAAGAAAAGTTTTTTTTTTTTTTTTTTTTTTTCGATAGTTATGATATAATTATTTTAGGTGTTTATAATTTTATTTTTCAATATAAATGCATAAAAATATCTAGGGATTATGAATCACTTCAATGAGCAGTTTCGACTATTAACTTTGTTTAGATTGCCATTAGGATTAGATAGAAAATAAAAGGGAAGAAAATAGTATGAAAATAGATAAGAATAAGTTTTATCAGGGGTAGAGTGTAGTTTATTCACCCACAACTCTAGGTCTAAACTGAAAAGGAAACAGGAAATACAAAAATGTTAACCTGTTCAATCGGTAGGGTATGGTTTAATCACCCATATCCCTAAATCCATACTAAACAGGAACGAAGCTAAGTTTACTTTACTGGACACGAAGCACAGCCGAAGATGAAAAGGCAAACGGCATCAACTTCACTTCTTGTCACTTACGATCCAAGTCAAATAAACTAAAACATCGATACACTTTAGCGGTAGATTGTAGATTCTTTCCACCATATCAAAATCCAGCTAAAATGCAAAAGCCATCATGTGAACTATGGCAAGCGCGGTGAGTAAAGTTTATTACCTAATCCAGCGTCTAGCTCATAATTACATGCGAGTGTTACTTGGTAATAGCACCGTCATACAAGGTACTAGAAAATCCATTGTAACTGAGTCACCAAAAGAAATAAGAACATCAAGATTATTTGGACGCGGTCGAAAGATGTAAGTGACCGATTAAAATTTTATTATTCATTTGGAGCCTGCCGGTTTGGGCCCCACGTTGGGCGCCATTATTTATTTGTAGCATATAACGAAGATTAGTTATATTGCGAGTAGATGTAATTGTCGTAGTGCTAACAGTGGCACGCGCTGATTCCGGCTCTATGTTGTCGGCAATGGGCTGGGTTAGAATTTAAATACTGTAATACTACGTGCTCTTGAAAGTTAAAACAAATAAACTAAAATCGCGTGCGAATAGCCAACAAATAATCTTGAGGGAAAAGAGAAAGCTAGATCGGAAGGAAAAAAAAATATAGTTAAAAAGAAAGGAAATCTCAAACAAAATATTCTAGTGGATCTTTTAGGCGCACCCCAGAATCTGGAGTGGCCGCTGCCCCACCCTTCCATGATCGCCACGAGCAAAACCATGTTTATTGGCGATCCCATTGGTCCACTAAGAATTCAGGTCACTGCATCAAATCCGCTGTTCATAATCCCAGATAAATAACTTCTATTCGGACTTCATTATAAATTTATTCATTAAAATTAATTAAACCAAACCTTTCATTTGTTGTTCCTGCTTAACTTAATTTTTAACCTAAAATCCTAATTAGATAACATGTAAAATAGATTTATATATTAATAGAAAGAAAAGTAAAAAAAAATTTTAAACCCCAAGAAATTACCTAACCTTATTTTGGTTCTTTTACTTGTTATTATGGGCGATTATTATTTTATCATTATTATATTATATATATATAGTTTTATCCTATTTTAATTATTAATGCAAAAGAAATTATTCCTAAATTATTTATTCATTGTAATAGTCGTTGTATATACATATGTAAGTATGAGTGAAAATACAGTGGCTGAAAAGAAAATATGTTTCAAAACCACCTATACCATTCGCATAGGTATTAATATAATATAAAAGTAATATAATTCGATAAGAAGAAAAAAAATTAAAATATTTTCAATTTACTACCGGCGTACCCAATATTTCGGTCCTCGACTGTACCTATACACGAGAGAGGCTCGGTGTACACAATATTTCGATCCTCGACTGTACCATGCAATAACATGTTGTCGTAGGTCAAGCCTGGGTTTTGGGTTTCGCGACGAATTAGACGATCAAAAGAAAGAATAGATTTAATATATAAAACTGTAAACTTTAAAGACTGAAAGAGCCATCCCCCAAAAATGCAATGCCTTTTTTAAATAATATATCGTTGCAAGTAATAGAGACAAATTTTGAGATATAACTTACATGTTATTTTCTCCCACGGCGAAAGTACTTTCTCCGGCGAATTTCTTCTTATTGTTTCATGTTTTGGTCTTGATAAATGTTTGCGGAAAAAGTTGTGTATGGATATATATATATATTATTGAGGTATTGCGTTGGATGAATGGCTGGAGTATGATTAACCCATTATGTTTTTAATTTTAATTATTTTTCTATATTACTATTTATTTAAAAAGTTTTTTTTTTTTTATTTTATTTTTTTTTTCTAGCTGGCATGGCCAAATCTTTCCACCACTGACTTTCACTTTTTACCTTTTTTTTTATTTATTTAATTTAATTTAATCTATTTATAATTTAATTTATTCTATATTTAAATATATATAATTTTTTTTTTTTTCTCGGGTATAGTAAACTCGTAGTTTTCGTAACGTTTTAAATTGAATTCATTCTTTTTGTTTTGGCGATCGTTGGTGTCCAATTATTTTATTAGTGTATTAGCACATGTTTTGTAATGCGTGCGGTAACACCATTAGTTTGTCACAGTGTAGCCACCTCGTGGTATAACCAAAAAAAAATTGAACCGCTTAATGTGAGGGGCTTTTGTTTTCCCTTTTTTTTTTTTCGTTTTTCGCTACAGGTTTTGTTTTCACTGAACTTTTGCGGGGGTAGATTAATTCACACTAATAACACTTGAACACCGATGGCTTCGGCCAAAAGAGATGTTCTGATGATCGATGTGCATCGGCTACTCTGCTGGACGTGCTGCTCTGGTGGTACGGCTTGGAGCCGGCGGTTGCTTGTGGGTAGCACAAGGTGCCAGAACCTTGTGAAATTATTAAATTTTCAGTTAGATTCTGAAGTAAAAAAAAACTCGAATAAATAGTTACCTTTGATCTGGCACCGAACTAACCCCAAATTTAAATACAGTTGGTGGGATTTCTAATCTGGGCTTGGGTACTAAAGACGAAAATAATTAGCAAAAGCGAATTTCACTTTAGAAACTAACTCACCGAAGAATATCGAAATACAAAAAAAATTAGAAAGAAACGTGGGTGTGTTTTTTTTTTTTTGGTTGGTCGCACCTGTACGTCTGATCACCTCCAAGGTTAAAACGGAAAGAGAACGACCGGCATGGCGTTCACTAGTATGCCCAGGTTGCGTTTTCTTATCTATTACAGTGTAAGCTTGCAATTTCGATAGAACCCAAACTGCATTGATAGGTTAATGGGTAGGTGGCCCTACTTAAAGCAAGTTCCTAACCCCGATAATGCTACTTTCGGACTAACCCAAAACTGTGACAAGCGACACTTCA
>NW_025048822.1:0-41958 GCF_016746365.2 Drosophila yakuba | reverse complement strand
ACTTGTCGAAGCGTCAATTTCTTCAGTGTTCTTAGCACCTCGAGCAGCGAGCCCCGTTCCCTTCGTTGGTGCCATCGTTCCACTTGTAGTCGTATCACAAAAATATCGTCTGTGTACTACGAATATTCTCCCAAGACTGCCTTCTCTCTTTTCATGCACGCTCGCTCGTCGCCAAAATCTGTTGCGCAGCTTGCTCATGACACACTTGCCATCCTGCTCATTCGCACACACCGCAAATAGCCAGTCCAGTCTCGCTCACACACTTCTTCGAGTGATGTACACAGAACGAACCAACGGAAGAGGCAATACACCAAACACGTAGGCACGGGTCTCACTCAGTGAGAGGATTTACAGTTAGTCCTCTCGCCGACTCTCGGTGATATAAAGAATACAAGACAGCAATGACGGTTGTTCTGTTTTCTCTATTCTTCTTTATTACAATTTTGACACACACAATATTCATGTTGCTGTACTAAATTCAAATAATGCTACCAATGCTCCGACACGGCCAATCCTGACTTTTACACGTCCTCGTGTACAAATTTAGCAATTCATGTTGATATGCCCTGCTCAAGTATTTCTTCCTCTTTCTTAAAATCAATTCAAAACATAATCTTTACAACTAATTTGATATTCAAATCATACAGATGAATGTCCAGATAGCGCACCAAGTCTACCTATGTTTCTCGAAGAGGCCTCTTGGATTATGACGTTACACCTTTATGCGTCTGTTTCAACGCCAGTACCCTCTCTGGCACTGTCTCTCGCGTATGTTTCAACGCCACTTGTACCCTCACTGGTACCAATTGCGTCTGTTTCAACGCTAGTACCCTCACTGGCACTGTCTCTTGCGTATGTTTCAACGCCACCATTTGCGTCTGTTTCAACGCCACCACTCATCATATCCTCATCCATCTCCGCAGAAACTGTCTCGACCGGTAACGCCCTCAAACACTCATGAGGATACTTGTAGGTTCGCTTGCTTGTTAATGACTTCAAACAATATCGGTCTCCTTCAAGTAACTCGGTTATAACAAACGGGCCTTTAAATTTGGGATCTAGTTTGGTCTGATTTCTTTCTTCGCACTTGAGCAGAACATGATCACCCACTTTATGCTTTACAACGTTTGCCTTACTTCTATCGCTTCTTTCCTTATCATAATTAGCATTACTTTCTATATTAACTTTTGCTTGTGCTCTTAGGTTCTGTAGATTATCATATTTTCTTCAACAATATTCGATAGCATCCCTAATGGTCTTACGTCTTTTCCAATTAAAAGCTGTAACGGACTAAACTTAGTGACCCGATTGATTGTGCAATTTATTGCTAACTGAACCTCTTTTAATGCTCTTGCCACGAACGTTGGCCTATCTCCACCGCCGTTAGTAACTTTTAAGGGTACTCATTACCCGCTCGACCTGTCCATTCGCTCGACTAGCTCCTGTGGCAATTAAATGCAACTCGATATTATGCACAGAGCAAAACTCCTTAAACTCAGATCCCGCAAAGCATCGTCCCTGATCTGCTATGATACGGGATGGAACACCAAACAAGGAAATAACTGCCTTCACTGATACTATACAATTGGCTGCATCTATCTTCAGAGTATGGTGTAAATAAACGTATTTTGTAAACGCATCTATAAGGACTATAATATACTCTTTTTGGTCGTTCTTGCCACTTAGTTTACCCGTGATGTCTATATGTACCGTATGAAAGGGTATTTCGATTTTAGGAATCGGATGCATTTCTTGTTGTATTTTCCCAGATTGTGGTTTCGATAGTTTGCACGTGATGCAATTGTCAACGAACTTTCGTACGTATTTCGTCATTCCTACAAACCAGTAACAGCTATACACTTTGTCAAGAGTCTTTTCCCAACCAAGGTGCATTATAGCCTCGTGAATGTGGTGAATGACAGCCCACCTATAAGACCTTGGAACTACAGGTAACCAACGGGTTCTACCATTCCTCTGAATTTTACGATACAGCAAACCAGCTCTTAACTCATACGTACTAGCAAGACTCTCGTTCAATTCATTGTTTTGTAGTTTAGAGATTAAAGATGTTATTTCGAGATCTCGCTGCTGTTCAGCTATAAGCCAGGTGTCACTCAATTCAGTTAAATCTACACGCATTTCAGGAGCTTTGGCAGCAAACTGTAACTTTTTCGTTATCGGGTTTCTTGAGAGGAAGTCCGCATGCGCCATGCGTTTTCCCTTCCTATACACAATATCGAATTCAAAAGATTGTAAATACAACCACCATCGATATACCTTGTCATCTAACTCAATCTTTTGTTGACTTGCCTTTAAAGAGTTACAGTCGGTATATACTGTAAACTTGATACCCTTCAAATAATGTTGATAATATTTCACTGCGTTAAATACTGCCAGGGTTTCCAAAAGATATGAATTATACCTTGACTCTGCTGGGGTTGTACATTTACTGTAGTACTCAATAACATGGTTTTTATCGTTTATCTTGTGCATGAGTATCGCACCATAGCCCACAGAGCTAGCATCTGTATGAAGCTCAACCGGATATTGTGGATCGAAAATTGTTAATACCGGGCTACGGGTCAATGCAAAGATTATCTCCTTTCTCACTGCTTCATGATTTTCCTTCCAATCAAAACTATTATTGTCTTTAGAAGTAAGACAAAATAGAGGCTTTAAGGTTTCAGAGAATTTTGGAACGAATTGTCGAAAGTATGATGCTAGTCCAATAAACTGTCTTAGCTGCGTGACCGTTTGCGGAGGTGGCAATTCAACTAATGCCTGCAACTTTCGAGGATTAGGTCTAAGCTCACCTGCCTCTACTTCGTAACCGAGATACTCAATTTTGATTTTAAAAATGTACATTTTTCGAAATTAAATGAGAATCCAGCTTGAATGAGAGTTTCTATGACTGTCTGTAATCTTGAAATTGCCTCCATTTTAGTTTCGGCCACGACCAATACATCATCCATGTAAACCACAACATACGAATACGAAAGTGGCCCCAACGCTTTTATTATTGCCCGCTGAAACACAGACGGAGCATTCTTTAAACCAAACGGCATTGCCACAAATTCGAACTGCCCTTCCGGTGTAACAAATGCCGTACGCTCTATCGAATCTGGGTGAATAGGTATTTGGTAGAATCCGCTGGCCATGTCCAGACAAGAAAAATACCTTCCCCTACGCAACCTTGCAATTTGATCCGAGATAAGAGGCAATGGGAATTTATCCGACACTGTATTAGCGTTTAGCTCTCTATAGTCGACGCATAAGCGATCAGTTCCGTTTTTCTTTCTTACCAATAAAATTGGACTCGCAAATGGGGAACAGCTCGGTCTTATAATATTTGCCGTCAACAACTCGTCAATCTTTGCACGAACAGTTTGCTTCTCATCTACACTAAGCCTATATGGTCGCCTTTGTACCGTTTTATTTGGATCTATTAAACGAATTTCTAACTGACCTGTGTTAACTTGTGTCTTTGGAACTCCTGAGATAAAGTGTTGCATGTATGGTTTCAAGACGTTTATTAAACGGCTCTTGTCAGCTTCATTCAACTCTACATTTTCGTTAATACAATTTTCATATGTTTTGGGTTCAGTTACAACATTAATCAGTTTTACTTTATAAATGCAGAATCTGTCTGACTCAATCGTCACTCCGAAACCTTGACTTAAAATCTCCCTGCCTATCATGATATCGTGTTTCAAGTACTTGTCCATAATGACATGAAATAACATTTCCAGGATAAAGTCATTAATGGTAACATTGGTCAAAATTTGCGTAGAGCTACATACAGAATCGTTTCCAATACCCTTAAGCATTACTACATTATGAAGTCTTTTTCCAGAGAATTTCCCAGCAGCGCTTTCCTTAATGAGTGAACACTCGGCTCCGGAATCAAAGCAAAAATCAACGAACTCACCAGAATGAACGAGCACACCTTTTGGTTCCATTACCGAACATATGTTAACTCTCTTTTCAGTGCTTTGTCCAATCAAAGAGCACCCAGTAGAAATGTGTCCAGCCTGTCCACACTTATAGCATATTACGTTCGACTTTTGCTCTTTTGGCTTCATACCAACGCCTCCAGCATGCCCGCTCCCCGATGATTGTGATTCCCGACTTTTCTTCTGGCGGCAGTCTGCGATTTTGTGCCCTGACTTTCCACAATAATGGCAAATGATGTTTGAAAATTTCTGCTTCTTCCTTTCTGGCCCCAAAGTTGTGTCTGCCTTCGAAGTCTCTTGACGCTGCCCGATTTCGTATACCTGCAACTGTTGCTGCAATTCGCTACGCGACTTGATGTTTGTGGTGCACACAAGCTTTTTCAGTCTGCTGTCCAGTTGCGCAGTATGCGCAAGTACAACTGACACCAACAATTCCTCGCGCTCCATATTTTTCATTTTCGTCATTAGCGAAGTGACTAGGCGGCTTGCATACGACGACATGCACTCTCCAATCCCTGGGCGTCCTTCTAGCAGCTTGAGAAGTGTTGCTGCAGCTGTTTCTACGCCGACAAATCTTTGCGTAAATAGTTGCTTGAATTCAACCCAAGTCATGCCAGGAAAACAGATCTGTGAAAGCCATTGAGATGCATTGCCCTCCAAAGCTTTGCTGAGAGCGATCACAAGTGCACTACCCTCAAGTGGGTTATCAGTAAAAATCATGTCGGCCGTAATACTCCAAGCACATGGATCGGCGCCAGCAGCTTCGGGATTGTATTTTGGTAAAAACACCGTCTTTGGCTCACGAGGCGCTGCGCTAGCCTGCACTGTTCGCAGCAACTCCATAAAATTTCTATTTTGTTGCTCCAAAATTTGTCGCAACTCAGAGTTAGGAGGGTCGAATCCCACTTCTGATGTCGAAGCGTCAATTTCTTCAGTGTTCTTAGCACCTCGAGCAGCGAGCCCCGTTCCCTTCGTTGGTGCCATCGTTCCACTTGTAGTCGTATCACAAAAATATCGTCTGTGTACTACGAATATTCTCCCAAGACTGCCTTCTCTCTTTTCATGCACGCTCGCTCGTCGCCAAAATCTGTTGCGCAGCTTGCTCATGACACACTTGCCATCCTGCTCATTCGCACACACCGCAAATAGCCAGTCCAGTCTCGCTCACACACTTCTTCGAGTGATGTACACAGAACGAACCAACGGAAGAGGCAATACACCAAACACGTAGGCACGGGTCTCACTCAGTGAGAGGATTTACAGTTAGTCCTCTCGCCGACTCTCGGTGATATAAAGAATACAAGACAGCAATGACGGTTGTTCTGTTTTCTCTATTCTTCTTTATTACAATTTTGACACACACAATATTCATGTTGCTGTACTAAATTCAAATAATGCTACCAATGCTCCGACATACTTATGTATACTATAATTTATATCGGAAACCCCTAATAACAATCAATTTCTTAATTCTACTTAAATGTTCTATTAATAGCCGGACATGTTAAAATTAGTAGCCTTACAAAATCAGTCTAACATTTTTACCTTTAGTTGCAGTCTGGCCAACCGTGATTTAGCTTAAGCTTTAGGGGATCCTTGTTTGCTAGCATCTTTGGTAAGAGTATAGCCGAAAAAGGTCAGGATATACTTCATTGCTGCCTAGAAAAGTGCAAACGGAGAAAACGATCAACGATTTTTGCAGACGAAAGTCTCGATTGCTTATTGTTACATATGTGTACAAACATGTGATAATGTAAACAAATTTCAAATTTAACAAAGGAAAAATATTTAACCACTTAATCACAAAGCCGAAGAATTCATGTGCGACCAAATTCAAAGAAACTGTGAACAATTGCAATGAAAATAAATTGCCAAAACTTGTATCGTGAAATTTTTTGGAGTAACACATAAAGTTATGGAATTTGCATATGCGTCGCGAAATATTCTTTCCCAAGCGGTGGAAAATTTCTTAGGAAAAAGTTTATTTACGCGCAAACGATTTTGATTAATAAGGCAGCTCCGAAAAGCAAAAGGCGACGGACGGCTGCGTCAAGTAATTAAAAAATTGTCATAAATCCCAAGAGTTTAACCCTTTTACAGCCGACTGGCCTGTTGAGAAATGGCCAAGAAAGGGATTGCTCGTATAATTTGAGCAGCTACTTAATTACACTTGCACGCACTTTAATTTCCAGTTAAAAAATGCTTACCGAAAATCGTAAGCGACGGCAAAGAAATGTAAATTTTTTCCCTTCCCCTCCCTGAACCAAAGAATACCAAGTCAAGACGAGCCGAAACATTGTAAATTATAGGCTTAAGCCAAGAGATGTGGAAGAGGAGGTGAAGTCAGGCCCTCGAGTTGGTTACATGGAGGAGCTTATTAAATTAGACGAAGACATTCGGTTGGCGGAGGAATCGGGGTGTGGTCTTAAATTTCCAGCATTCTAATCCCGATTTGAGCCATCGGGGGAGCAGGATCGGCGGTATCAAGTGAGTTCAATGTCAAAAGGGTTAATTGAAAGTGGCGCAGCAGCTGTCAGCCCAAAATGAAATGTGGGAAAAGTGCCGTGGAGGTCTTTTCTGGTTCCCTGGTTCCATGGGTTACCTTCGCCAAAGTACACACATGGCACATATGCAGTAGTCATAAAATCAAAGTCCATAAAACGCTACCGACCCACCGCAGTGCATAAATATTTTTCTTTGGGTCTGGCTAGAAACTTTCATGTCTTGGGTCCAATTACGCTTTTTCTGACCGTCTTATTGCACCCACAGGGACTTTTCATTGACTTGTTGGGCCGAACTATTTCGAATTTGAAATTTAGAAAAACTTCTATGCGTCAAAAATTATGCGGGCCCCGGAGGGAATTTAAAATTCGAAGTGGGGTACGCAGTGTCGTGGGAAAATTGTTTTCATATTTTTCGGAATATTGTTCAATTTGCCACGTGCCTGATTTTGATTTTGCCCTTTATTGTGCCGGCAGTAAGTTTACAATTTAAATTATTATTATTTTCAGTTCGGTACAACAATAGCCATATAAATAATTAGAGGCTCTGCGCAGCAACCTTACATAAAAATAGCTTTTTTTCTTCTCATAAATAAATCGAAATGAAACGGTTTGGAAAGGTGAAGAAGTCGTTTTTAATTAAATACCAAATTTAAAAAACGGAAAACCCAAAAAACAATTGAAGATCTTATCAAGACCTAAAAGAAAAGGGTAAATTAACTACAAGCCACTGACGCTAAAATCGGGAAGGTTTATATAGAAAATGGAAACCGTTTTGCATTTACTTTGCCATTTTTTACACAGCAATTTGGTTAGAAAAGCAAAATGAGTAATTATTAAACTGTCGCCCAGGGGCTGAGATTGGGTTAAGCGAGGAGAAGCCCCTAAAGAGCGAAGGTAAGGGAAGTTTAAGGGTACTTCTTCCGTTCAAGGGGAAAAGGTGCAAACCATAAACTTAACTTTGCTTCTTTCCCCAAATACATACCTTTTGGGAGCCCGGAAAAAGCTGAGAAAAAGAAATAAATTAACTTTTCCGCGGGGAGAGCGGTATTTCTTAGGTGGTTGGGCTCGGTAAGTGCTCGGCCCCCATCAATGACAAAATAATGGACTGCTCGTCTCATTATTAACTGAATGCTTTTTGATCATGCTAACGCAAATTACAAGCTACAACACGCTTTCTGCTTCGCTCCCGCGCTGTTCAACGAACAATGAAACATTATCTTGGCGCTGGTCCTGGTGTTATATATAACACTTTCAAATTGATAAGGATGGGGCGTCGACTCCATCGTCATTTGCCAAGTTGCCACTGTCATTGTCTGGTGGCATTTGTAATTCACTTTGATTAAATATGCAAGGATGCTGGGCTCTCTAACAGGACTCCACTGGACGAGGACCGCATTCAAATGCCGCAGCAATGCAACGACAGTCGAGGGACCCGCAATCCAGCAATCCACTATCTCACTGCACTGGAAGAATTGTTGGGGATGGGTCAGAGGGGTCAAAGCCTCCAAAATAACCTCTAGTAATATATTCTTAGCTGACATAGCATCGTGCTATAATAATAATAATATTCAGTTGCTGGTCATGTAAAAGAAAAGAAAATACTTAAAACGTAAAACATACTTAAAAGCTTACCTACAAGAGTTCCAAACTTTTTTTCATCTTACTATTTTTTTTTTTACAAATTTGTTATAAATTTAAATTGACATAGATTGGTTTGGATTTACTTAACAAGTATTTGCTGAGTGCATCGGCCCGCTTCTTAGTCAAGTCGCCAAGAAAGCGCAAAACAAGTTTGTGAATTTCGGCAACGGCGTGTCCTCTGACAGGATATAAAACAATCAGTGCAAGCTAGCGGAAACGGAAGTGCTGCCCCACCCCCGCATCGCCCTCTATGCGATTCTGTTGTGTGAAATCGTCTAAATTGTGGGCGTGGCAGCCGCTGTCTCTCTTTGTTGGCTTTTTCTCCCTGGATGTGGGTGTGTGTGTGGTGTGTGTGTGAGACTCCTGTGAAATGTAGTCCAAAGTTGTTTTGTGGCCGCTGCCGCTCCAGGAGATGACTAACCAAAGAGTTGGACGGGAAACTGGGGGTGGGATATGAATAGTTGGGGAAACGCTCCGCCTTTGACTATTGTCTATTTTTGTGTCTTTCTCTCTGTGCTCCTGATTGCATTCGCTGGAGATTTTCAGCTGGGTTTATTAATGGGTTAAATTGAAATTTCACGCTTTGCTGGCTTTGCAACTCGTTGTCAGGGCTTGGAATAGGTCAGGTTAGTATCGGTCTCGTTCTCGGTCTCGGTCCTTGAAGGTATCCTTGAAACGAATGCATATTTATAGTAATGCGGGTCAGGTTAGCCCAACCGAGAGATTATTTTAAAAGGATAATCGAATCCAAAGGAGTGTTTTAAAGCAAAACTGGCATAAAAACCCAATGTACAAAAGCAGTTTAATGGGTACAGTATTGAACATCAGCGAGAACCTCCTTTCTTAATATAAAATTGTAAATATTAGAATAAAAATTGTAAATTAAATTAATAATCGAATTTCCTCATATATTTAAGACAATTCGACTTGAAGCACAATCACCGTAGCACCTTTTAGCTCTTGACTTTTAAGAAACTATTGTCGGAGAAAGTTGTCATTGGCGTGGCTAAACTCAAAAACACGCATATATTGAATGACGAACTTTTACTTTTCAGCTGTCGCTTGCAGAATCCTAGGAACTCAGGACCAACAATGGGCCCTGAATATTTTTTGGCTGCTCCCTGCCCAAGATGTCAGCTGTCAAGACTTGGTGCGTTGTTTTCCTTGCTCGCCGCTGGGGCGTTTTGGGCGGGGATCTGAAAATGCAAGAAAACCAAACAGTTTTGTGGCATTTTCTTGCAGTTGGCCATCCTCTGCCACTTCCCATGGCCCCCTTCGTCCGTCTCCCTAACTTTCTGGTCAATGCTCGTCGTTGTCGTCATCGTCATCGTCTCGTTTTGGTGGTTTATAAATGCCTTGGTGTGCTGTGGACTGCTGGCGGCGGAGGTCATCCTTTGTTCCTGTTGCTGACATCGTTGTCCTTCACTGCTGATTCGGCAGCTCCGAAAGAGACGGCTGTTGTGTGGGAGGGAGATGGGGAGTCGGGGAGCGGACTGGACCGGGGGCTCTTTCTCACAATGATAAACTGCTGCGCTGGTGGCTTCGGCTCATGGATATTTGGTACTATTTTGCTGGCCGGCAAGAAGAGTAACTCGCCCAAATGTTTGGTTCATTATACCCTAGAACGGGGTAGCGCAGATATTTCCCAATCTGCCTTTATTCTCAGAGTTAAAAACATTCGTTTATATATAGCTATGTTATATAGTGATTGTTTCATTTTTAGTTTTAGCCTGTTTCTGCTCATGAGCTTTCTGAACATATATTTTACGCCTTAAGTTAGTCTAGAAAACGCTTCGGATCCTGAAATGAATAAATAGAAAACGATTTAAATTAATATACATTATAATTATTTTATTCACTGTGGTCTTTTTTATTCAGCAAACAAATAAGGGTATTGCAAGATATCATATTGAAAGCCGGGCCCTTTCGCTTTACTTATGCAGTTAGTCATTAGTTGCCTGCGGTTTTGGTTGGTTTATATTGATGACTCTGGTGGGCTCCCAAACATTTGCTGTGAGGAATAACTCACAGGATGCATTTGGAAATGGGATCCCACCTCTAAGGGCCTCCGCATTTAAGTTTACACCCTCAAACAATTGCAAAGTCATTTGCAATTTGAGAAATTACTTGCCTGACATCGTCGAGGCTGCTCTCTTAATATTTAATGTTGTCTGTCTAGAAAATGTTCCTCCGTCGGTTCAGAAGCAAGGCGACATTTTCAGTTTCATATTCCTAAATCTTTTTTGATTTGTTCTGTCATACGAAAATTCACGAACTCAATTTAAATGATAAGAGCTGCTAAGAAACTGTGTGGTACCTTTCACGCCAAATTTCTTGTGTCAGATTCGTTGAATAAATAAGCTTTATTAGCATTTGTTATCCATCATGCTGAGTGGAATTAGTTTCGGCATAGCCCATTTAGCACAAAATGAAAAAATGTAAGCGGGACAAATAGGAAATCAGACGCTTAAATATTAGCAAGTAAAATGTTTTTAGCAGCCACAAAATTGTTTGAATTTTAACATATTGGGATATAGTAAAATAAATTGTTAATTATAATTAGAAATTAATGCAACTGAATTTTGAGATAATCATAGACGTAGAACAAAGTATCCGAACCCATTGGAGATGGGAACTTAAAGTACCTCCAGCGCGGGCTTTCGCGCAACATTCTGATATGCCCCGCAGAGATTTATCATCTAATTTGGGGCAGAACTCTTCCCCCGAGAATCCTTCCCGTCTGAAGACATCGCTAATTAGCAACAGCATAATGTGCTTAGGTGTGGCGACACTGGCCGCAGAACCACACTCATTACAATGTCGCACCTAGTCGTCCTTTTCCCCAGCTTGCCCCACTATATCCCCCGATTTCCCCGATCTCCGGATCGGAGCCATAAATACTGAGTGCAGCAGACTCGGCGTCCCTGTCTCGTGTAGCTGTACTGTTCCGGAGCCGTGCCTCCCTGACATTCTGCTAATTTAAATTTATTGGAACGAAATTTATGCGCCGCAGTTGCAGCGGAGGCGGCTGGGCGAAGGGGTAAAGGGGCGTGGTCGCATCTTGGCCGTCGTCTGCATGCGAAATTTATGACATTCGCCTGCATTGACACTGGCAGGCTTCGAAATATGGCAGCCAACTGAACAACGGCCGTTTTTATTTTTGGCATGGAAGAATGGGCCGCTGTGAGCCCATTTTGGTATGTAAATGTTGCGGCTTGCCATGCTTGTTTTGTCAACTTAAATGTGAGACCAAGACCCACTTTTGTGCAAAACCACAGGGAGGTTATTGGTTCGGAAATGGTGTGCAAAAACCTCTCGAACTTAAAATAATAATAGTTAAGATGTAGACACAACTAGAGGTCTCATTGATATATACGTAAAGCTTTCCCTTAAAGTTTAAGATATGTTTTGTTATATGTATTCCTGTTCATTGTTTTTTTTAACCCTTTCCTAAAGATTTAAATTAGAACATTGAAAGTGTACATTCTAAGGTAGGTTTACGTATCAATTAGGATGGAATTCGCATTACAAATTTATCTATAATCAAATAGTACTCAGACATATTTTTCCAGATGCTACGCTCAAACGAATTTGTTATATTCCACATCTAACTCACGTTTGCAACATTTTTTTTAGCACATACTTTGTTTGCATAATTTATAATGTAATTAAAGCGATTGGTGTTTGTTGTTGACATCGTTGTTTCGACCACGGGTTCAGGGTGCCTAAGCCCATTTTGGGCCTTTGTTGTAGTTCTGTGGTCGTTAGTCATCCACCGGGTTTGCTCATAGGGGATACAGCCGAAAAAATAGCGGCATAGAGAAATTTTAATTGAAATTATAATAGCCTCATTATGCAAATTTCTTTTTTGTTGCTTATTTTTCGCCCGGTTGTTGCACACACAAAAATAAACACAAAACAAGCACACGGAATCCAAAATGTCGCTTTCTCAGTCGCCCCCCCGAGTTTTTGTTTATTTTCTATTTGTGTTAATAACACTTTTTGTCCCTGCTGTGTTTGTTTTGTTGCTAAAGCATTTTTATTGTTTGGCAGCGAATTTCCCATTTATACACTTTATTATTCAACAGTTATTTGTTGTTGTGCCATTTTCCATCGTTTTGTAATTTCCAATTTCAGCGCCGTAATTGTATTTGTTTGACGATCGCAGAAGGGTAACCACACTAAATTTTTAGATAAGGGGATAAGGAACCACTGCGTCCAACTCTATCCTACGAATATATTATTGCATTCTGATTGCAATTAAATTTTTGCAACGTTGGTTTGGTCCAGTAATGGATTAATTTTAGACAATCTGAAATTTTCGTCGTAGTTCAAACCAATTTAATATTTGCCAAAAAATTGGAACAGAAATAAAGCATGAAACCAAATAATAATTTAAATTATGAATTCGTGTGTGCGAGTGGAACATGATTTGGTGTGGTTCCATTAACAACTAAGCAACTCCAATTGCAACCATTTGCCGTTACCTCTTTTGCCCCCTTTGAATGGGCACCCTAAATGAAGGCTGGACTCATTTACAAAAGGCATAAATAATGTAAGCCAAAACAAATTTTTAACGGCACAGTTTCGCACAACTGAATGCGCACATTGGGGGAAATGCACCTGTTCAGTCGGATTTTCGCCACTCCCTCTTTATTTACATTTACCTGGGCCTGGGTCAACGGCCCATTTGCCCCGATTGCGTGGAACGTGTGCGTTTTACCATTTAATAGCATTAACTTGAAATATGTAAAAGCAAACCCAACTCAATAATGGAGGACCAGCTCGAAAATTTCCTGGTCGTGGGGATATTTCGTGACCACAAGAAGGATCATTTTTACTCTGTTAATCTAAACGAAATTTTTGAATATTTATTCTTGTGTAGTATGGCACAATACGTTTAATTTAAGTTTTTTAGTTTTTGACCGTGCTGTAGTACAATCAAGCTTTGGTTCAAGGGCTTTTCGAAAAAAAACGCATTTGCAAACAGGAAAAACGGAATTCAATGTCGTCAAGCACTTCCCCAAAAGTTCATTTAAAAGTCGCTTTGAACCGTTTTGACATTAAACGCCTGCTGCCTTTCGGTGCCATTTCATAAATATAACCAAAAGGGCATCAGCCCAAACGATCCGGACGAGCGCAGCCAATGAAATAACCCCGACAACCCTTTTTCCCGGATGCTCTACAACCAAAATGTGCAATGGGGCGTTGTGTATTGCATAAATATTTAGTCAGGCGATGCATTAAAATTAATGCAAAAGAGGCAAAACAAATTGGAGTCGTAAAATTCAGTGAATTTTGCGATGCCAATCCTTAAAGACGACTAAACTGAAAACGCCGAAGCCATACCCATGGCCATAGCCATAGCCATTAAATGGAATCTCTCTTTATTTCGATTCCCGCCGCAAACATGTTCAAATGTCACATTAAAAATGGTTGCTACTGCTTTTGCATTAATTAAAACTGCGTTCGATCGATATGTTTGCTCGCCGGGGCTGGGATTATAATATTTCTGTAAAATGCAAAAATTGACAGAAAAATAATAACAATTGGCAGGCGCGAGTGTGTGTGCACACCAGATATTTCCAGAAAACATAACAATGCACAAATTGCACCCACATCGTACACGTTGGCTTTACGGTTCGAGTTATTTTGGGTGAGAGGTGCTCCCGATTATGAGCCAACTGGGAACTGCCGCTATAACCGCAATAATGGATACCAGAGTCAATGAAAATTAATTGTTGTTTTAATGATTTGCCGTTTCCTGTTAATTGGCAAATGCATTGAGCTTAGTGTTCTTAATTCCGAATGTTGTAGTTCGGGCATAAGGTGCATTCTATGGATTGTAAGCATTAATAGCACACATCTTGGCGTTTATACAGTGCATTTTTTGTTATGAGAGAAGTTGCCATTTAAACATGGGAAGGAGCTAATCCTTTATTTTGCATGCGGTAATATATTATATATGTATATTACCCTAAATCAGCAACGTCAAACACATTATGTTTGCATTACAAACCCGTATAGAGGGTCGAATAAAGTCGTTAAAAACTATTTGTTAAGCCCACATAATTGATTATATTAAATTAACATTAAACAAACACAGCAACGTAAATATTTTTCAGAAGCTGAAATCTAATTCGAATTGTGCAATCAACTGTAAACCTTATGAAAAACTAAGATAAAACACATAATTAAATGGTAAACAAAGGCGTGGAAAAAAGTGAATGGGAAACCAAAAAATATATATGTACATGGCATTTATATGTTTGCATATATCTGGCTTATTTTGTATGTTTAACCAAATTTCAAAACGTTTTCACAAATGAATTCCTATTATAACTGAGAAACAAGATTTTAAATTAAGCTAATAAACTTGTATTTAGGTATAAAAACATGTAATAATTTGTAACAGGGGAAATCATGTGTGAAATATATCTAATAATTAACCAGACTTTTAAGAAAGTTAAATACTTTAGAATTTCTATTTTAAAACGAAACTGACACACAAAGGCCAATAAGCCTTAACGAAAAGTCAATTTTAAAGGTTGAAACCCTTTTTTTTAGATTTTATTTGTCACCCAACTGGAATCCATTTAGTAGCTTCAGATTAAATGTAAATTCAATGTCCATCGGAAAGTGTCAAATCCCTTTGTAGCAACTCCTGGCCACGTGCTAATAGCAGCAGCTGCTGCCAAGGACCTCCTGCAGTTCAACTGAATGGACATTCTAGTGTCCTTGGCTGCTGTTTTTCTTAAGACTCTTAGCTCTGCAACTTTGAATGCGGATTGCGTCTGCATGGAGTTGCTCATACGCCATGTGGTCCATCCACCTCGAAACGAGAAGATAGAGGTTTGTTTCCTCTTTGAAGCTTAAGCCTAAGGTTGTTAGTGAAATAACCAAATACAGTTTTGCAATCCCCTTCAAACGTGTTACTTTTTTATTGTCACTTAAAGCCTTTCAAAGGTGGTTTTGAAAAAATGTTGTGTACTTTAAATTAGATTTCAGATTTGAACTCTTAGAAAAATGCATTCATGAAGATTCAGCCTTTAACTGCTTAACCGAAACATGTTTGGCATCCAGAATTAAATAGCTTTGAGTTTCCTTTCTGTTTTTTTATACATTCACATTGTTTTGCGATTTTATTTTAATGAGCAGGAAAAATAGTTTAATTTTTCCATTAACTTTCATTGATTGAACACTATACGCTTCATTGAAGAGCCAGATTGTACGTAGCTGATTTGTATTTTTAGAAGCTCCTTTGAATGGATAATTCCGTAGATTACTAATGATTTTGACTGACAAAAATGTAGCTAGCATTGTGCCCAGAAAAAGATGAAGGGCAAAAACACTCATTTATGTCTCGTACACATCCAGGTGTCTGGTAGACACTCGTCTGTGCTAACATAATTACTGAAAAACGAAATAGATTATGCCCGAAATCTATAGATAGCCTCCTTTTTTACCTTAATTTTACAGAAATTTAAACAACACGAAATAGACTTTTCTTTTTTTATATATTATTTTATATGCTTTATTGCAATTTTTAATATTTGCTTCCCATAAAATGTATAATTTTTCTTTTTAAAATGATAAAAGAAAACAAGCAGTCACAGAAGCCGCAACCAAAAGTCAGCAAGTTAAGCGTTCCTGTCCACATCCCCACAGGTACTCACACCTTTCCTCAATCTCTTTCCACGTCAAGGCTGATAGCTGGTTGTAGCTCCTGGAAAATAGCTAGCTCAGGCTTTTCCTCCAGTAGATCGAAATCACATTATTGATATCCTCTGTTGCCACATAAAATCATTGCACCACTCACAATTAGTACTTAAAAAAAAAACAGAAAAAGTTATTTGCTTAAGTAGGATTTATGAGAAGCGCATAGAAGGGCACATATATTTCGGTATTATTTAGTATTATTTAACATTAAGTATTTAGTATTATTTGGTATTTAGTATATATGTGTATCTTCCAGTTTTAAATATGTTCGTTAATATGTGTATTATAATTATAATGAAATACCTTTTATAAATGTAACCCCTGCGAAGTGAATCTATCTATCTGTATATTAAACATCTTTGAATTGTGGGACTTTGTTACAAACTTTCAGCAAAATAATAACATTTAACAGAACAGAAAATAAAATTGTCTTAAGTTTAAATAGATTATGTGTATGTTCGGTAGAGGGTCCCTTAATGTTTTTCCCTCTGTGTGTGATGACTTGCTCACCGTTGCCGCTGCCATTAATTACCAAACTCATCCAAAGTAATTCTATGGGAAAATTAGTTTAAGCGGGCGTGGCAGCCGCCTTCGGATGATTCAGAGCTGTCAGAGTGTGGATTGCTGTTGGTGGAGCTGCCACTGCAATTATTATGCAATTACTGGCGGATGGGCGGCCGAATGGGTGGGCGGTAGGAAAAAGGGGGTGTAGGCCGACATCGTTTTTCCATTGGCTCTCGGAGGGATAACTACATAAAACTGTTACCTAAGCAACCTGCTGCACAAAGTTATGCCCCCGCCTCCGAAGAGGAAGGCAATTTAGCGGTGGCAAAGCGTTTCAGCCTCTCGCTCCCACTCCCGTCTTTGAGCACTCCCTCTCGTTTTGGCCTTTTGTCTTCTTTACGCGTCGTCGGTGGCTGTGTAATATTTTGCTTTCTTTGCCAGCCAGCCGACTGCTCTTTTTGTGGGGCCCCGTTGCATGGAGGAAAAGCTCATAAAACTTTTTCAATTTCACTTTAATTTCGCCGGCATTCTCCGCTGTCTTCATCACCATCTTTTCGACGGCGTTTTTCTAGCAGCAAAGGCATTTGGCGAATAGGCCTCTTCTTTAGTTGTGTAAAAATTCAATTATATGCATTACCTTTCTTTGCCTACCCCCACACACATACAAACAAAATATCACTTAAAAAATGGCCAATTCTTAGGTTCAGAAGTCTGTGCAAAAGTTTTGTACCAATCGTCTAAACTAATCAGTCCAAAGTCCAGATAAGTAAGTTTGGGCCTTTAATAATGGTTTTATATGAGATTTTTATAGGAAATAGGTGTTAGTATAATTTACTTTTATATTTAGAGTTCTAAATATTTTAAGTGTACGCATTATGTTCATGCAGAAGGTTGGATGAATTTGTTTCTCGCCTTCGCTGTCTAATGACAATCAAATTAGCGGCATTTTCCTTGGCGCCAAAAACTTTTTCCATTAAACGTGCAATTTTTTCTTCATTTATTTTTTTTTTCCCTCAATAAATTGATTGAGCAAAGTTACGCTGCGTTTGGCTAAAAGCAATTTTTGTGCTGTATTGTCGACAAGCTTGAAGCGATTGGCAGCTTGGACTGCACTTGGTCAGATAAACTTATCCATTGCCGCCGCATTCCCAGTCTTAATCAAAATGTTTACCTCTAATTGAAGTTTCTTGTTACCGGTTTAGTTTCATGTTCATAATCTTATGCAGAACACCCGATTAAGTTTAGAACAGCTTTCTGAGGCTGAAGTACATAGTGGGCTGAGATGGGGAGGTCAAATGTGGGATCTACCTATCTGAAGCCATGTTTGCCCATACACTGTCGCTAGATTTATTATGATTTATTATCCAGAGATGAGAAGCCTGTTCGATTAGGTACTTTCATGAATAAAATACATATTTTTTTTACATAAAAGATACAATAAATGAGCTATGACTGTAAATGGACCTTTTTAAATTAAAAATAAATTATATTTTAATTATACACTACAGTTTAAAGAGATTTACTTGCCTAAACAAACGAGTTGGTAATTATATAGAAGTTTTAAAAAGGACTTTGGAAACACTGCTAACGAAGTTTGATGTTAATTAAAATGTTAATAAAATATTAAAAAAAATAATTAAAATAATGGCCTCCAAATTCGAATCTTAGCCGTATTCTAGGCAATACATACAGCTTCTTAGTCAATGACCCTACCGCAGAGCAGATATTTCCATTCGGTCATTTATAACTTTTCAATCTTAACCAATTTGATGCCATGCTCGTGACTCAACTTGCTAATTTTTGCCAGTGTCCCATTCCTTTACCCCTTTTAGTCATTCGTGGCTTATTGTAGAGTGAAAAGTAAAGTAGAGCCCGATTTCTGAAGAAAGGTGAACAGTTGGCAGTGTCATCGCATCATAAACATGAATAATTGCGATGCTTAACGGGCGTTGAGAGCTGGGAGACCGCTGATGGAAGATGAGTTTCCCTTTCCACATTATTTAGTATGTGTCTTGCCTTTGCTATAATACCTCCTGGGCGAAGAGATAAAGAAGCACTAACACCTATTAGTTCGGTTCGAATTGGTTCAACGCAAATTATGTTATGATTTTTGCGTAATCTTAAGGTATGTTAGGCAAAACGGACCGTTATAGATCAATAATCCTTAAGGTTTTAAGTATTAATTTCAATAATTGTTGATTACGTATTCCTTTATTTGGGATATGACTCTCTATAACCAGGTATTCCACGGTCGAACCCTTGGCTGATCTATTGGATTTGGTTCTGTGTGCGTTCGTGCGCAAGTTCGAAGTTGCCACAACTAAAGGAAAGGGGATTGGATGTTGGGGCATACATGAAAAGTAGCTTAACATTAGACAGGACGACATACGACACTTGTCGGGCAGTTGGTGCCTCCGACTCCCCTCCCTGCCTCACCGCTCGGGACGAAGCTATCATTGACAGCCATCGAGTGTGACCCTCGATGGGACGGATGAGAAGGGAGGATACAGAGGTGGATCGGGTGGGATAGTGTTGTGGATGGATTGGGGGCTGACCTAGTCTTCATTTTGCACTCTGCGTATTTCAGAGTGCGCTGCATCGGATGTAAGAACTCCTCCTTTCTCCTTTGGTGCATTTGTGATTCGATTTGATTTGGCTGAATGGATAGATTATGGTTTCCATATATGTGCGAAATTTGGGTTAGTTGGAGATTGTATCGAATAAGGCGGATCAAAATTGTAGCAGGGCCATTATTGCCGTGTGCACTGAATGTGAGATCTAAACTCTATGGAAGGGACCTCCTAATAGTAGACGAGAGTTTGCACTCTCAAAACGCACATCTAGTCTATCAAATTTGATTTTCAGGAAAAAATCCCCTTAGCCAATTGAGTAAATCTGGCTAATGAGCGGTTTTGAAGGTTTTAAGACGGTTATTCATAGCTGTTGCCAATTGGATTAGAGTTTATCTGGCTACTGAATGAGAGTGCAAAGTTTTCACTCAACAATGGCAAAAAGACAATGGGCAAACTTTGTTATTTCTGGTTTTTTGTGCCACGGGAATAGTAACGAAACCAAACGCGGGAAGCAAAAAGAAAGGTATTGGTCAAGCAACTAATAAAACTTTCTGTGGCATTCAAAAAGCGTATAGTACTGAATCCTGTTTTCACCTGGTTCCCAAAAAAAATGCGAGTGCAGCATGCAAAAGCTGCAAAAACACACTATATAAATATTTTAAAAGTTGAAAAATGCAACTTGGCACTGGTGCAAAAAGAACAAATATAAATGGCAAAGTAAACTGAAAAATAATACAAACTAATTGCCGTCCAAATAAAGTTTACCCAACGAAAAACTGTTATAGTGTATATAACATTTTTTGCTCAGCTACTTTTCTTCGATTTCGTTTAAACTTTTCCAACGGCTTCTGGAAAAAACATTAACGAACTTTCCGCAAATTGTGCGAATTTTTTTTGGTCGTCGACCAATTTTTGTTAAGCAATCCCGAACTCAATTTTGGTTGGGATTAACATTGAAGTGCTATAAAACTGGAACTTGTTAAACTTTCAAAAGTACTGCCAGGCCCAGCATGAAGATACGTTTGCGACTCCAATTCTCTCGCAAAGCAGTAATGGAGATATTTGCGACACCAACTAGTCTTTTATATACGTAAATATATGTTATATATCAGTTGTATGTCTCTGAGCATGGGACGTTTTTAAATGTGTTCTGTGTATTCTAGCTAGAAATTATAAGTCGTAACAGACCACTGCATTATAAAGCTGACATGGAAATAATATAAAAAAAAAAATGTACTTCCTTCTTTGATCATAATTTGTTCGGCATAAAATTGTTATCCGACCACGTAATATTTCGGTTTTAATTTGATTAAAATCAGTTAAAAAATTCATTGCAAATTATAATAAGTTAAACAGTTCGTTGCTGCTCACCAAAAAGTGCTCTACAAACTCCGGGTTGCCTTTCCTTTCTTGACTGAGGTTGTAATCATTATTATAATGGAATACTCATTAAAGCTACCCCTTGGAAACGTGTTTATACCTAGTGGACTTAAAAGTATATCAAAGGAAAACAATAAGATTTACACTTTAAAAATATATCAACTAAAAGTGCTCTATAGTTTCCGTGCAAATCTGAATCACCTTGTATTAAATTGTTTGCTATCCCTTTGGAGATACTTTTATTAGCGTATAAGGCAGTTTCCAGCAGATTTCGCAACATAAATTATCAACTTCTCTGGACTTCGGGTAACGGCAGGACGGATGTTCAGCTCGCCAGCCATCGAGGCTTTTGGCCTCACGCCCATCAAAGGGTCGAAGGACGCCCGCCCGCCACGCCCCTGGCTTGTGACCTTTTTGGCAGCATTAAAAGTGATAATTTTCACTCACACGATGAAGGGGAGCCACTTGGAGGACTTTTATTACTTAATTTTGCCGGGCTGTGCTTATAAATTAAACACAGCTTGACTAACGCCCACCATCTTGGTTCCTGATTTTAAGTGAAACTGACGAAGAATAACACGTACGACCAATGAATGCATAAAGTATCTCAAAAGCTGAATTACGATATTGAAACTTTTTCCAAGGGATTAAATGCCATGACTCGCCTTTTTGCCCCATTGCTATGCGACTTTCAATTGGATTTTGTCATAGGTAATGAAAATCAGACAAATCAGCCAAAAGAGGAGAGGGGAGAAGAGAGGACGAAAGCTCAGCTAGTTTGAAATTGTTTTGATTCAATTATAACGTTAAGCATATATGTATGTACGTATGGGCTTCCAGAATAGAGGAAGAGTGCGGTTTTCCTTCTATTTGTTAATTAAAGACACTGATGGAGTAATAGCGAACTCACTTACGCCCTCCAAATTTACATAATAAATCTATTTGCAATGGATTTTACGTTCTTATCCATCTCTTTTCCGTTAAGGAAACTTTTATCCATCGAGCTCTGCCTTTGCCATTCTATTTTGCTATCAATAGAACCATTATTGTACTTCAGTCCGCAACCCACCCAACTATTTCCCCCGCAAGTCTGTATTTTTCCTTTATCCTTGGGGCTGCAGCTCTGCGAATATTTGGTTAAGAGCTGCAGATGTGTGGATCCAGTATCTGTGTGAGCGCCAGAGCCATATTTGTTTCGCATAAAGATGTAGGAACTATCTGTATCTCAATAAACGAGTGTTGGCGCCCATGTGTGCAGCTGTTTAACGCTTCAATGGGAACTTAAAGCTCACATGCCTCCATTTCTTAACACTATCGTTTGATTTGGCAATTTTCATTGGAAATGGAAATGTATTTTTACCTAGTGCCCATGCTGGTATTATGTGTAAGAATACTGGCCCCTTCCAAATATCTCCTACCTTTTTTGCTACGTTTTGTAATAAAACACCTCAGTCGTAGTTTTTATAATTTTTGCAACTTTATTATTATTTAAATTTTTATTTCATCTTTATGCCTGCAAGTTGTTTTGCTGCACATTTTGGTTATAAACCGTTAAACTAATTTTTCTTTCTTCTCTCAGAGGGTTTTATGTTCTTCTGGTTTTACTATACTTCAATTAGTCCGAATTTTTTAATGCTAAGTCCCTTTCGCAAAATCGTTACACATTTTCTAACGCAATAGATTTTATGACTTTTTGTTTTAGTAGTAGCCTTTTGTTTTGTCAGTTATGTAGCACTCTATATATAATTTATATATATTTGTTGTATTATTTTGCTAATTATTCTAAGTTTACACCATTACATTAATATATAAATTTAATTTTAGATGTATGTATATGCATACAGAAGCTATAAACATACATTCTCAATGGGGCTGTAAATGGTTTCCGTTTTTCATTATAGTTTTCGCTTTTGTTTTCACTGCCGCTAAATGTGTTTATATAATATACAAGTATTTTAATAAGCGCCGTAAATTGTTGCCATTTTCGTGCTCTTTCACTTTAATGAGTTGTTCCATTGCTTAATTTTCCCATTCCGTTTTTCTGGGGTATCATTTCCATTTTAGTTACAATTTTGGGCAACCGTTTGTAAATGGTTATTATTCAGAATGAAAAAAAATATAATACAACAACTAAAAGTAATGAATATCTGTTATGATTTCTATGCGCATTTCAATTGCCCCGCTTAACTCCTAATGGAATTTTTAACTATCCCGCAGCTGGAAATTTGTGTAGCTATATAGAGGAAATTATTGTTTTTTATTTTGTGTGGGCTTATATACGCATTTAATTTTAATGGCTATATAAATATTTATTTAGTTACATAACAAAGTACCTGCATGCTTACAATTAACAGTTTAATTTAATTTTGCTTTTGTTTCGTTTGTTTCTGTCGACCAAAGCTTAGTTCAGTATTAGTGTGAGTTTAGTTTACGTCTATTGTTTTTCGGGGTAGTTGTACAGCTTTTATTTTACAAATCTTCTGCAAAAATTTAAAGGAACAGCTCCCTTTCACCTGTACATGATTTGATTTCATGGTTGCCATTTTTTCTGGACTTGTGTCTTATTTTGGTTTTCGGTTTGGTTAAAAACTGCTTTCTCATATTAATACTTCTGAAAACTAAAATATATATATATGAATGTTTGTTTGTACGTATAGAGTAGTACTTTTAATTCTGCAACTAGTATTATTTACACACAATACACAATTATAATTCAGTCTTTGGAAGAATAACATTCATGTTCTTTTCATGTTCTTATTGCATTCAGAACACTCTTAGTTTTTCCTATATTTATTCTACCACAATTTTTTATACTAACGCCAACAGAAGGAAGAGAAGGAAACTTGTCCGTAACTTGGAATCGTATAGTTTTGATTGGTCCTAATTAGTTGCAAAACACATAGTGACATGGAAAAATACTACTTGAAACATAAAGTGAGATAGATATTGTTGTATTAAATTGGAAGAAACTAAAGCGTACAATCACCCATATGCACTAAATAAAATAATATAGATAAATGAAATTTCAAAAAACTGTAACTAGAATTTAGTGTTAAATGCTCTCCATCCAAAAGAAAATAAACACTAAAATCAATTGCTAAAGACTTTGCAGCTTAGTGGTAATTCCAAGTTAACATTCCTTAATAAAGAGTTCGACAACAATCTACACTTAGTTACCTATTTACAGAATAATTTTTAAAACCAACTAGCAACAAAGTTGAGCGGAGAGAAGCATCTGTGCATATTGGATAGACACAGGTCTTACTCTTTCGGGCTACCATATAGACTATGTACTTTATATATAGAGACAGCTGAAACGCATTGGGAAAGGAGTTCGGGTTGGAAAGCTGACGAGGCTGGGGAGGCTGTGCGTTTAGAGATCACATTTAAAACGCACGGTCAATTAATGTCACACACGCAGCTCATCCATCAGTGGATGTTGCTGCTGATGCTGCTGCTGCTGTTGCTGCTGCTGCTGCTGCTGCTGATGCTGATGCTGCTGCTGATGCTGCTGGTGCTGCTGCTGGTGCTGTGTGGTGGAGGCCACAATCCCCGGCACAGTGGGTGGCGTGGGCACCACCAATCCACCGGCCGTGGTCAGCACAGTGGTCATGCTTTGATTATGATGATTCTGCAAGTGCTGCTGATGGGTGACCACATGTTGCTGCTGCTGTTGCTGTTGCTGCTGCTGCTGCTGCTGCTGGGCGGGTGAGTGCTGCTGGGTTTGGGCCTGCGTTTGCTTCATGCAGCTCTTTTTGGTCAGAGTGCCGCACTGATTGCCCATCACTTGGAGGGCGTGTGGCGGCGGCATTTGCACCACCCCGGAAACGCCCACCGATCCGCTGACCGAACCACCGCCCCCCGGATCCTGCAGCGATTTCATGTGCTTCGGAGGAGGCGGCGCTCGGTGGGGTATGTCTGCGAATTCCGGCGGCGGCAGTTGGTGGTGCTGCATGGCATGGTGGTGCGACAGTATTGTGGCGGGATCGCTCTTCGCGTGGATGGTCAGAGTTTCCAGATCCCCGCATATGTTATTCGGCATTTGTCCGTTTTCCTGTCTCTTCAGCTTGGTTTGGGGTCTGGGCTCGCTTAGTCGTGTCTTGTCCCTTTGGTAGTAGACTCCCGCGAAGATCAACACATTTAGGATCAAAAGCGAGCATCCTATGGCGATAGTCACACTCAAGGCTGTGGAGTACGCCGCAAAACCATCGTTATCCTGCGAGGCACTAGCCGCCCCACTTGCGGGATCCCCGTCCATCATATCGTCCGGATATATCTTACCGCCTCCGTAGCGTGTCCCGTTCCTTTGTAGCGACGAGGACGGTGAACTGAGATTGAGCAGCGAGAAAACCTGGTTGGTGAAAATCGTAAAGTTTGCCATGGCCGCCGCATTGGCAGCCCGTGAAATGTAAGGCGGATTAAGAGGCTTCACGGAGGCATCGCTGGCTATGTTGTTGTCCTCGTCGTCATCGTCGTGCAGTTGGTGGTGTGCGGCGGGCACATTGTCGCCTCCTGGCTTATGCAGATCCGGGATAAGATTTAGCCAGAAGGAGAGGCGATGCGCCCTATAGTGGTTTTTGAGCTTTGGCTTGGTGTCTATAGGAAACATTTGAAATACAAAATGGAAACGGAATCCTCGTTAAATGTATTTTTCAAAACCTTAATAAGCTACACTTAATTGAAAATGCATTAAGCTTAGACTGAATAGGCGAAATATGCATACTAACCAAAATTTAGGTATTTCTTATGCACACTTTCGTAGGCTGTCCACTCGATTGTTTTATAGCGACTCCGTTCCTGGCGACTCCCATGCTCCGTTTCCATTTGCTCATTTGGATTCCTGCGAATCGGGGAGAGTGTGTGTTTAGTATCGGCAGTGGACGGATAGTGCTTGCATAAATTTGAATTGAGTTGCGCAAACGGAGAGCATATAAGTCTAGTAAACACTATTGCTCAATATAAAAGGTGCAAGAAAATATTTCTCTCTCAGTGTTCGTGCCCGTAGCATTCAGAACTGCACTTACCCCGTTCGCACAAAGTTGGACCAATAGAACATCACAACTTCCGATAGACTGATTTCGGTTTTCGTGTAGTTGCGCGTAAAGTGATTAAAACCGCCGACGAGCGGGGCACCAAAGATGTAAGGCAGGTCCTCGCCGTGAATGCATCCCTGGCGCTGAAAAATCCCGGAAAAGCAGAATCCAAATTAAGGATGGGAACTAATTAATTAATTAATTAAGGAGGGGCATACAAACAAACCAACTCAGGTATTCGCAAAAGGACTTTAAAAATGTATGCATTTACATTAAAAACCAGGAGCTAAACTATGCTATTATCAACAAATTTATATAGCAAAATAATTTGTTGTACATTAGAAAGTGCTTCTAAAGAGTGCCTATACATTTAATTGTCATTTATGGATTTTATTGTTAATCTGCCTTGCGATTCCCAGGATGAACTTGAACTCACCTGAGGATAATCACCGAATCGCGTCTGGTAGTCGAACACGTACAAGTACGAGTTGCGATGATCCGCCGAGTGCAAATCCACCGTTTGAGCCGCCGGAGCCACCACCTGAGCATCGCTGAGCGCCTCCAGTGTTTCGTCCCTGCGGTAAATGTGGAAAAAAGCACAACATTAAAATCAAATAACAATTTTTCAATATTTGCCCGCCGGCGCCCTTCAGCTCGATTCCAATTTTCCGGCTATTTTGCCATTGCTCTTCGCCAATCGAGCTGTGTTCAAGTGCGCAACTAACAAGCCACTTTGAGTGCTGCCACTTTGGTTGATGTGGCTCGTATTTACCTGTTTACCGAGTGGAGCCCTCAACGCTGGCCTAAGCCTATTTCGGTTTAAGTTTTTTTTCACCCCTCCAATTTTCCGACTTTCTCTTATTTTTGTCTGTCCGCCCTACACACTTTTTTAGTTTGTTTAGCAGTCGAAATGCAGCAACGGAAAATTTGAATAAAACCCATTTGGCGCATTTGCATACATATCTTTTCAGTGCAGAAAAGATGAAACCACCAGGAGGTATTTGCGTCCTCGCGTTTTTTTGTATTTCCGATGCACTTGCACATTTTGTGCTTAATGCTGAGAGTTCTTTAATGTTCGAAACTGTTTTCAGTGCGCTATAAAAATTAAGTTTTAAGTGAAGTAAGTAATTATTCACTTCATTTAGTGTTGTTGTTAAACAGAACTCTCTTAGGAAGCGCGGCTGGTGGCAGAGCAGCAAATCCATTTCTTGTATTGCTCCACCCCGCCACCTGCATTTCCATCCTCGGCACCTGTGATCAATGCTCCGGGGAAACGCGGCCTTGCCGGAGTTGAAGCGTAAAACGTTTGCCGTGCTTCATTGCAGGCCACTTAACGCACGTCCGCACAACTCCGGGAAATGCTTGGCAGCAGGCTGTGAAAGGCAGTATAAGTATTAAGTATACGCCACGCGTCGCAGTGGGGGAATCAATTTGTTTGGCGTATTTCTTTCGAAATATTGAAATGTAATTCCGCATAAATTATGCAAACACAAATAAATTGTTTGAGGAAATCGAAACGAGAGTCGAAATATATATTGGACATGATATGAATGCATTCTGCGTATGCCAGTATGCTAGCTGCGCTGTCACTTTGACCTAGTCGCAAACATAAATATTGATTGAAATCGAAAAATGAAAAGCAAATCATATATTTGATTGGGCTTGTGTGCTAGCAATTTCCATGCCACTTATGCGACCCGTTTGCGGACAAATTGCAGCCAAACATTATTTATGAAGACTGGCAGGCCGGCTTGCCGGCTGCCCGTTTGGCCGACAGAAATGGGCAAAAAATTTGCATTTCATTTGCCACAAGATTGAAATCAAGATTTATTTAAGCCCCTTTAATTGAAACCTGCTTGGGAAGCGAGCACCGGAGCAGCAGATCGGGCATGTCACTGCGTATTTAATTAAGAACGAAATATTTATTTGGCACACACCAGCCACCTGGCTCCCTGAAATCTCCGTCTTTACCCTTCCGCCCGTCTGGAATCTCGGGTTCAAGGGGCTTGGGTTCGCATACAAACGCAATTACTCACCGGATATTAATTGGATGCTGCACGGGCCTCTCCCAATCCGTATACTCATTGACAATCGTGGCGAATATCTCGTTCAAATGAAACGTGTACGTGTTCCGTACGTAGGCCTTTAAAATTCTCGACCGTCGATCCGCCTCGATTCCATATTGCACGTCGCCCGAATTGAAGCTGAAAAAGGCCTCGGCACGTGTCACGCCGGCCATCAGGTCGTATCTGCGAAAATTCGGTTGAGAAAGAGAAGTCAAATTGTGCACTCGAAAGTGGTCTTAAGCAGTTGGGTTAAGCCTTACAAATAAGTTCGAAATTTCGGTCAGGTTATTGGGGCTTCGCTCAATTTGTATACAATTGAATGAACTACTTAACCCTTATAGAGTGACTGCTATATATTTAAAGTCCTATGTAAGTAGGGATGTTGAAAGTAATGGTGGTTCAGGTTCCACATTTGATAACTCATTGGAAGGAGGAGATTCTTCTGATAAGTTGGGGAAGCCCAGTGGTCTCCCACGAATTAAGAAATAAACCAAAGGCGGACTTAAGTTATGCCTTGTAATTACAAATTTGCAGCCAACAAATTGCATTCCTCAAGCGTCAATTCACATTTATCTCTCTGCCACAATAATTTGGCCCGAAAACTTTAGATCCATTCATTTGTTAAGCAAGTTGAAGCACGCCCTTGCAACTAACCGCACTCTTGATAGATATAAAACTTTGAAGTAGCTCTTGGTCAAAAGCAGCTGGGCAAGTATATGCTGATACTCCTTGCAGCATTTGCAATTTTAAATTTATTTTTGCCCTATTTGTTTACGCACAGCGTGCTATGGACTTAGACGAAAGGAGAGATTGGTCGGTTGAAAGTTTTGCGTTTTATATTTGGCAAATTTTATTTGCTCTTTGTGCATGTGTTTAATGGAATTCCTTTGGATATTCGGTGTGTGCGTGTGTGCTCGGCAAATTGCTTTTAAATGTGCACAAAGAAATATTTATACTTCTTTGGCAGGGCGACCGACTAATAGCCCCCAGGACATTGACAGTTTACAAAGCGCACGCAGATAAATTCATGTTGGACCGACCCGACCCACAATGCAACGCTGCACTTTAGTTGCAGTTCAAAGCCAGGACCCCAAAGTGCTCCAATTTTCAACTCAAAAAGAGTTCTCATTAACTATTGACTTGATTGCGTTTGATTGGCTGGCAGTCGTCCAATTCCCTGTTAATTATCTATTCAATTGCAGTTCGCCGTGGTGCTTGACTTGAAATGTAGCTAGCCAGTGATTGGAAATACGGAAATACATAGATAAGTAGTTACCCTGATTATAGGATTATAGTCGGATATAAGGTATAAACTACGCACCAGTGACGATACTAGTAACATTTTACTTCCTAATACTTCCCAAAAGGTGTTACCGTAACATAAAATCTTAATTGTCATTTATTAGGATAAATACCATATAGTAAATGTTTCCTTTGCAACTACCCTGTTTGAGTAATTGAGTAAGTAGTTTATATTACTTCCATCACTATGGCTAACAGCAGAGCCGCACATCAAATATGGAATCGCAGCCAATTAGCTGTTAATAATATATATTAACATTGTAGAATGCCTCAAATACAAAGTGCATAAATCAAGTGGCCCACACCACTGGGCTTCAGAAATTTACAAAAGCCACAATGGCCAGCAGCGAGTTGAGCATTGCGAAACGAAGCCCAACATTTGCGTGCCTAATGTGCATAAATTAATTATATGCAAGTGGGCCCCAAGCAGGTTTTTGCCCAAAATCTTATCGGTTACTAAACTGACGACTCGTACCGCGGCAAAAGTCAAGATAAAGCTTCTTTGACACCCAACAAGGCAAACACAAGCTTGCCTGAAAATAAGTCGAAACTTTAAATTAATTATAGTCACAGTGTTTACATGAAGTCATGCACTGCGGAAAAACATCACGTTAATTGTTCAACGTTTACTTAGGTTAAACATTTATCATACAATTTGTATGTATTAGCATACACAAGCTTATTTCAATACCAAAATATATGGTACATTACAAATGATTTTGAGTAACACTTTACAAGGTTGAAGCTATTTTGAATGTACTCGTATTTAGCTTTGTGTAAGCACAGCATATATGTACATACATATGTACGTGTTTGTGTAGGGGCAGGAGTTCAGGTAAAAATAATTAAGCATTTGCTGGCCTGGCCCAACTTACCTTGACAACTTGTTAATGGCAGTTTTTCTCATTAATACTGCATTAATTAAAAAGTCCGCCGCGCGTTGTGAAAGCGTGAGCGTTGTTGGGCATTCGTGCAACCATATGTGTGAGGAAACATCATGTTCATCATCGTCAAGATCATCATCATCGGGAAAGCCGTTGGATCCGTGTGGGGATGAAAAGTGTGGAGGGAAAACCATCGCATTATAATTTATTTTAATTATGCAAAGGAAATGAAAGTAATTCACGAGTTAACGAAAACCGCGTTCAGATCCACTAATACAAAATGTAATGAATTTAATTAACCCCTTTTCCTTTTTTTTTACCGTAATTAAATGAAGCAGAGTGCATTTTCTATAAATACTTTATACAAAACGTAATTTTGTAATAATGAGGTCTTTTCCAGTAGCACATTGCAATAAATAATTTCAACTAAACAAGAAAAGTCATAATACCAACACGGAATAAAAATTATATACATTTTAATCTAATGTCACACATTAATTCTGCATGCAACCAGCATGATGGGTTTCAAAACCCACCGATATTCTCGAGTTGTCCCGGTGTTCCCCAGCCGCCCGCAGCTGCGATTCCCGCCTCTCCGCCCAGTCCATTGCCGGCGGCCGTGGAAGCTTGAGCCTGAGCCTGGGCCGCCGGAGATCCTGGGGCGGGGGGCACGTAGTCGCCACCGTCGATGACCACGCCGTCGATGCTGGGCCCAAAGGCAAAGCCAAACTCCGGCGGACGAATGGGCACGCTGAGGAGCTGGTCCAGTGTCTTCTCGCGCAGGCACTTCATGAGGTGGGCGTGTGGGAGGTCTGAGGCGCAGTTCACGTGGTGGGCCACGATGGCAGCGTACTTGGCCGGATTACTGACCAATGACCATGGTGCCAGGCCGGATCCGGACATCAAGATGGCTCGGTTGAAGAGCAGGCCTAGGAAATGAGAGAGAGCACAGGCGAAGTCAGTTCACAGTTCTTGGAAAGAATGCAAAAAAAATGTCTAGGGAAAACTATTTTTTTATAAGGTTTTTAGTATTTTGTTAGTTTCATTGAATGTAAATAAAATACATGTTCAATGTTATGTAAGAATCATGTTACGCAGAACATTATAGTAACAGAAACTTTGTAGAGAAATTGAAGCCATCGCACCAATAACTCTTTTAAAATGAAATGGATAAACATATCACTTTTCCGAGTGACAAATGATATAGGGTCTGCCACATGTACATATGTAAGCTGCTACGGTCAGCGTGAATTGCTGTGGTACTCACCCTCCGGCACGGCCATCGACGAGATGAGGAAGTGAACGCAGGCGGCTCCCGTTCCGTGTCCTGCGAGGGTGATGCTGTTGGCATCCCCGCCGAAGGCCGCGATGTTCTCCTTAAGCCAGTGCAGCGCTGCAATGATGTCCATCAGGCCGTAATTGGCCGGCAGCTTGGAGTAGCGGTCCGTGTTGGCATTCAGAAATCCTGCAAATAGTGACCGGGGTTTTCCGCACTTAATCAGCACTTTTCCTTGCCGCCTGATTGGCTCGCGAATGGAAATTTAATCGAGCCGCCGCGTACTCGTGCAGTCAGTCGTCGGTCGCTTTGCCTATTTAAAATGTCAAACGCCACTCTTTTTTTCCCCGCTTTCCCGGGCGCGGAAAATGTGCAAAGTCACGCGTGCAAATCATGATGTCAGCACTTCCGTTTCCTCTGCAACAACAGAGGCGGCGGCAGCAACGGCAACAACGGCAGAGGGGTAAGCAGATTCGGGGAGGGCGGCCGAAAGGCTGAGGGAAATGGGGCTGGCGCCAAATGAGGTCACACTTATTTCGTCTGTGCATTTATTTACACAGGGTATCGGGTCTTGCACAGTGGCGAAATTAGCTACCGGAAACTGAACTAAACAGCGTAATGCATTCCACTTTCAATTTAAAAGCAACACCATTAATAACGACGGTCAATTTATTGAACAAGTCTCTGAACCTAATGTGGATACTCTTTGAAGCGTTTGAATAGCTTAATGAATATATTTTGAAAGTTAAAGAAAGTAAACTTGTACCATTCAAGTTAAACACCCACTGTGCCGCTGGCGAATTTTGAGCCAGATTGTAGCTAAATTAGTTGGATTATGGAATAAATGTACGCCTGGTAGCCGCTGCAGTTGCTCAGCGGAAGTGCAGTTGATGTTGCAGCTGGATGGGAAAGGGATGAAAGGAGGTTGAAAGGCTGGGAAGAGGGTCTATTGGGTGGCGCACGTTCGCTTCATTGCACTGACCTCACTCGCCCGTCCGTACGGCTGTCCTTCGTCCTTTTGGTCATGCCCTCGGCATATCAATTAGCATTAGGATTTGAGTGTGCAGAGCACTTACCCAGCACTCCGAGGCGATAATTTATGGTTACCACCAATATTTGTCCATAGCTGGCCAGCACGGATCCGTCGTAGGGATTGCCGCTGTTCCATTCATATGACTCGCCGTGCACGAAGACCAGCACCGGATACTTGGCGGGACTTCCACTTCCAGCCGACGAGGAGGACGATGAAGACGATGAGGAGGATGAGCTGGAGCCTCCGCTTCCCGATGACGAGGAGGTCGAGGACCCGGCAGACGAGGACGAAGAACTGCCCGAGGAGTCACGCGATCCAACTGTAACGTACAGAGAAATCAAATAATCATTAACACACACAAGGCATATTTATGGTCAATTTACTTCTTAGTTGAAGTTGTTAAAAAATAATACAACAAATTTCCTGAAACTCATCTACATAAATAGGATCAAAACACAACACTCATGTGCAATATTATATTTTAGTTTTCATTGCAGATTTTTTACAGTGCATTGACATGCAAAAAGAAATGTTAATTAACGCCATTTCAATTGAAGGAAACGACGGAGATAAATTTTATAATGGGAAAGCTGAAATTGATTGTCTTTCCGGTGGAAATCCGGCAGAAATATTTCAAGTCTCCAATGAGGAAAATAATTGCGGCAGCAGAGATTCACGGTCTTCGTCTTTAAACCGCTGGCCAAAAAGCCAAAACCATTAATCAACTCTGCCTACGAAAATAGGTAAACAAGGCATTAAATCAGGTTCGATTCAGAGACAAATATACGTCTAAGCCCTGAAAATAGCCAAATAAGACGCAAACAACTCTTTTCCCGTTTGGCTTCTGTGACGAAAGCCCCAAGTCATTGAAGGCTCTCCAAATCTAGTGGATCCTAATCGAAACGGACACGTTTTGGAGCTTAAGATATTTACGTATCGAAAGGCTTTTTTCTTAAGAAGAAAAAGGTATGGCAGTGAATTGGTCCTTTCTTTTCTGCTGACGTGTGTAGAGTAATCCTCAGATAGGTATGAGCCTTTGAAGTCGCACATTTGCGGATTAAGGCTTATACACCATCTTCCTATTTGACAGTATTTTTTTACAGTTATCATAGCTTTTTGTAATAGAAATTAAGTAGCATTAAGCCAACAACGTCAAACACTCACAAAATAATTAATATATTAAAAGTTATTACAAATAAAACAATGCAATAGTAACCAGTAACTTTAGAAATATTTATTTGACGTGTGACATCTTAGGGCTTTCCTAAAATTTAAATGAAATATAAATAAAATTAAATATTTTATTTACAAAATATCAGTTCTCCTTTACTTATGATATCCTAGTGCAGCCACGTTTAAGGATTGAAGTTTATTGGTTTAAGATGTAACCTAAAACCTAAAGTAATACATCACTTTAAGGTTAGCTTCTAGTAAAACTTCATCCACTTTGAAGCAGAGAACACGAAATCGCTCGCAAAATGCAAACATAAATTTATCTTTGGAAAAGAAGGAAACGAGGAGGAAAGAATAGTTTGTGCAGCTGCATCTTTACTAGATACATATCGCATGTATCTGAGTACACGCTTGTATCTGAGCTAGTCAACATCGGGCAAAGTCGCCCCACCTCCACCTTCGGACCACCCACCAGTCGCCACCCACCGAACAAAAGCCCCAACAACAAGGATAACAAAAGCAATATGAGCACGGGTTTCTCGCCTGCTGCCCACATAGAAAGTTCCTCGCTGGAACAAAAGAAGCTGCTTATCAAAGCGGAAAAGAGTTGAGGAGGCGTGGGGTTTTGGTTTGGTATATGGATGTTATGGGAGGTTTTGCTACCAAGAGTTAGAAGAAGTGGCGAAACGAGCACCACATAAAGGCCAAAGGAGAAAAGCAAGTTACTGTGTCAGTGACTTTTATAAATAGCGCGAACAAAGACTGACTCGTGGCACGTGTGTGAACCTCGTGCAATGAATTGAGGCGGGTCCACATCACATATAGATAGATACCTATTGAAACCTGGCCAAAACCCACTGCTAAACAGTGCTTGTGTGTTAACGTGCCACGAAATGAAAACCAAAGTCAATATGTGTGAAAAATGTTCTCGCCTTGATGTCACTGCGGTGTCACAATTCTCACATTTCCAGCTAATTCAATGATTTTCTCCGAAATGAAAAAAGCTATTTGCTTATTTTAATTACTTTAAAATTTAGATTCATGTCAATTGCGACAATAAACGTTCTAAATTACTATGCGTTATTAAGATGACGTCCTCATCGTCTCTTCTTAACATTTAAACTGCAATACGCTTAGACCACACCAAGTATTTGTTTATTTGTAAATTGTTCCCAAATGCTCTAATTTTGAATACTAAAGAAACGTTAAATAGTTTCTTCTATTAGATAATGTGTTTATCTTTATCTTTACATTGACTCCTTATATTAAATTAAAAAGCTTTTAAGTACATCGTACTTAAGCGGTTAAATAATTTGCTAGTGCAGAATCTGGAATTTTATTTCAGCAAATTACCCCGTAAAATGAATACAAATTTCCGTATTAGTTCTAAGAAACTTTTTAAATGTAACAAGCTATAAATTCCTTGAAGGCCGCAAAAATTCAAAGCCCCCAGTCATTACAGTAATTTGAGGCCAGAAAGGTTCTTCCCAAAACGAGGGGTGAAGGGGAAGCCACGTAACATGCAAACAGCATTTAAAACTTGTCTCCAAAACTTCCGACCACCCGCACAAAAACCCGGCCAGAAAACTTTTGTTGTCATTTCAACAAAAATGGCGGCGTTTTCTGCAAGTTGTAGGCCCCGGGGGATGCTACTTACAACAACCAGAGAGAAAGGAATTAAACTTTTATGACTGCCCTCCAGAAGAAGTCAGCACACATATATTGCACTGAGAAAAGCAAAGCATGAGTTTGCAAAATGGTTGTTTTTTTGGACCTCCTAAAAAGCTAGACAAAGTTGAAATCACATAACTCGTTATATAACCAGAAAAAGCTTGAGCTTTGTTAAAACAATGTATTAACTTTTCTTGGACATTTAATTTTATTTGCTTATTTTCAATTGAAATACAAATTGAAATCTTTTCAAAATAGCCTTTAGCTTAACGTTTAAGGTCTCTGTGCACCAACAGATCGCAGTCAGACATAAGTTTAGCAGGAACCGCCTACAACTGCACGCCTTAAAAAAGTTGCACAATAGTTTTGCTGGGTGCTTGGCAAAAAGTTTGCTCCGCATAATTCTGGCAAATGTAAATATTTTGTAGGAACGCGTCTACAAATGTGTGTTGCCGGAAAACTAATGCGACTTGCGGGGCCCACTGTCGGGCTTGTTAATAAGTTGAACATGTTTTAATTTACATGCTCACGCTGAGCCTGGGCTGCCATTCAGTCAGTCCCATTTATTTGCGACCGGCAAATCACAACTAGGAAGTCAACTTCTCAGGCAGTCTCGACTGAAAGTTGCCGCTGGGAGTTGCCGTCTTTCGGAGCAGTGTTATTTTGACTAGCATAAATTTAATCAAATTTGTGGCATGTGCCAAATGTGCGAACAATTTTTGACAGTGTCTGAATAAATGAAACTATGTGATTGACTCTGCTAAATCAGCACTCACATACATAAGGCAACTGGCGAAAGGATAAAAGCGTATGACAGGATTTAATTTTTGAGCTCGCAGAGAGAAGTTCTGAATAAAGTATTTATAATGCAATTTGTTTATTTGCAAATTTGACTTCCATTGTTGTTCAATTAAAATGTTGCCACTTGATATAGGATACTTTAATGGAATCGGACTACATGCTCGTCTCTACTTTTTAACTTTAAATTATATAAAATCTATATTAAATTTGTTTAATATTTTGTAAAAATGTTTACCTGGGTTTACTAATTGTGTGCCAACATTTTTTTCACAATTTTTGTAAACAAAGCTTAGTTAACACATCAAAAATGAAGAACAATTTGTTGATAATTAAGTTGTTGCTATTGAAATTCATTCTGAAGTATGCGCACACAGTATTGAACTGCTTGTTTTACACCCATTTTACACCACATTTTTACACCCAAAACAAAACCAATGAACGACAAAAAGGGGTAAACCAAAACAGAAGACGGAGAGGAAACTGTGTCGGAAAAGAGCCTTCAGGCAACCAAAAACTAGGTGAAATCAATATTCTCAACTCATTTTGCTTGGCCTGCTGGCAGCCGCATTGTCGTCGTAGTTTTTAGACTTTTTACAAACTTAGAGAAACCCTTTCATTTCCTGCTCCCCAAACAATGTTACTTGGGTTCGATGGAAGATGCTAAAAATCTAGTTCATTTCGGTATATCGTAGTTCTAGAGAGAAAATTTCATTTCGTTGAGCTTCAAGTTTAGTGTCGTCCATTGTTATACACCAAGTGCATTCATTGAAGTACAGCAAATTCTGGTCAAGGGGCATTATGTAAGCTGGGCTCACAAAATATATTGCTTCAGAAAACTAAAATAAAAATGCAGGTCTTCATCGGGTGTTAAATACATACGAGTATTGAGTATTGTGCAGACTCATTGTTTGCTGTATTTAAGAAATTTCTCTAATTGTTTGCTGTCACAAGTTGAATTTGGAGTGAATACTAAAAAAAATCATGATCTTCATCAGTTTATTTTCCGTCAGAGTGGTTCGTGCTTTTTGTTTCCAGTCCTTATCGATTTAATAAATTTCAGAGTTGCTGGGTCTTCAATTTAATGTTCATTGGGCTTTCGGTCCGTGGAAATGTTTCGCCGGGCTTTGAGTTATCCAGGTGACACAGTTACGGTCACGTAAGTTTTCCTTTTCTATCATTATTTTTTCGACATTTTGCACTTTATGGCCAAGCTGCTGGTCCCCTTAACTCCTGAACCGAAGCTGTCCCAAAGCTATTTTTTCCGTCCTCTGGCTTTAGGTGGCGAGTGCATTTTCGGTTTCGTAGTTTATTACTTTCGCCTAAGTTTTTCTTTGCGACCCATTTTTATGTTTTCGAGTCTGCGAAACTTTTAGCTCGTACAAATGAATGAAACTGGTTGAATATATTTTCAATATTTTTTCAGACCTTTTCTATTGCTTCCTGTAGTTTTAAAAAGCTTGTTAAACTGTTGCCAGTATTATAGGTCTTAAGTGATGTTGGTAGATTACACAAACATGTTCGGGGCTTCAAAAAAAGCACATAAAGTTGGTAACTTCTATAAGCCCCATAAGTGAATTAAATAATTCAGTTGGCAGATAAGATATAAATTGGAGTTTCAGGTTATGCTGCGGAATACAAGAAAATGTTTTGCTAAAATGTATTAGCCAAAAGTCCATTGGTTAAATACCAATTAAAGTTCCTGTGGTCATTCGCAGAAACTTGATTTTCCATTTAGTATTTGTCTCAAATAGCACGAGTGAGTAGGCAAATATACTCGTAAATGCAAAAACTCATTTAAACTTCAAGTTCTCGGGGTGGTAACTTTCACAAATTTTATGAAAAGAAAGTTTTCGAATATTCCAAGGCGAGTTGAAAATGTTAGAGTTTAAATTCTGTACGCAGCTGGAGAAAAGCTGGCAATTCCAACCTAAATGACCCATATAATCTCGAGTAATCTGTGACTCTATATTGTTAATAAACCCAACGGATGAATTCTTGGCATTTAAAATATTGCACGTCCTTTGCGAATATATTAGATGTAACCAACCGCAGGAAACAAAGCAAAATGTCAAAAAACGAAGGAGAGATGAAATTATGATTTCGTCATGCAAAATGCGGCTAAGCACTCATAAATAAAAAACATAAAAGCTCATAAAAGAAATATTAATGCGTCTGTGAGAGCGGGAAAGTATGAAGTTATCACGTGACTCCTCACGCACATTGCACGCCATAAATTACAAAGTACTTTGCCCGCCAAAACTCAATTTACATTCATGTACACAACACCCAAACACACACGAGCTCCGCTCACCCACACAAATGCCCTTTGCTTCCTTGCTGATAAGCCCGAAATGAATGGGAGGAGCACACGGAAAATGCGACTGGAAAATGCTTCAGGAAAGTGGGGAAGCTGAGGAAAACCCAGTGGCAGGCGCGTGAAGAAAAAATTGTTGCATTAAATTAGGCGCACAGAAAGAGTGGAAAACTTTACGATGCGTCACTTGGCCCACGCCACACTTAAATGCCGATAAATCATTAAAAGAAAAAATAAGGGAAAACTCTGCGAAGACGAACCAAATCGAGTCAAATGCAAATGGAAAATGTTGCTGGCACAGCGCTTGATATGCTCTCTTTTCTCCTATTTGCTGAACTTTTACAACCCACAAAATACGATTTTTATTGCCTTGGCCCTGTGGCAGCGTCTGGCACTTCATAAAAATGTAAAATATTATGATGCCTCCGGACACATTCACTCAAAACGCATTGTGCGAGATCCTCCCGACTTTTGCTCATATTTGCCGTGCGGCAAATGGGAAAAATCCAGGCGTGTGCGATAATTTCTTTTGAAATGTCATCTAAAATGTTACTGGTGGAAATCATTGGCATTTCGGGTTTCATTAACGATGCCCTTAGCCCATCACATGTTAGCACAAGTAGCTCCAGCTGCCATTTGCAAGGTAGTTAAACTCATGTAGGGACTTAATGTGAGCCACCGATATACCCGGCGTATACGTAATAAATGGTTCTGCAGGCCAGAGAAGGCGATGCTACGATAGCTGCCTGGGATGCGGCCAGAAACAGAACCCGGCCACTTAATCTTAATGCATTCTACCGCTTAACCCTTGCATCAGCTTAACTCCGGCTTAAGCCAGCCAGCCGGAGTTTTGCATACGAGCGCTCAAGTGAGACTGCATTCTAACGAAACCAATATGCGGCAGACACATGACTTCTAAAAAAGAATTGTGGGTAAAAACGAAAGCCCTTAAATGCGTTGCACACCGCGGAAAAATTTTACAGCATTACAAAAATGTAAATTTAAACGGGCACTGAATGGAAATACATTCCTTTTCAGCATGACTTATATATGTGTATGGAACATTTTCGAGAAATTTACCATTGATCAAAGATACAAAGGAATAGGATTCCAAGAATAAGAGGCTTCCAATCTATTATTTCGAAACCGAAATTCCATGCCAGCGTCCTATAAAACCAGGGCTTTTATTATTTAAATTAGGTGTGTATTTTCCCAAAGTGTCGAGCTGCAACGGGAAGATAAGGGGGCTGGATGGGCGGAAGAAAATGTCTGGACCAGAAGGGAGACCCGATGTGGCTCCTGGCCCTGAATGTTGTTGCAAATTGAAATATGCAATTTGTCGTGAGAGATTTTGTGTGGCTTTGCCGCTGACTACGACTGCAAGCAAGTCCTGCTGTGCTGGGTCCGCGTTCCCGGCGTACCAGCTCCCTTTTCTTTCCGTTTCCATACCCTTTTCAATTTCAACGTATTATCGGTTAACAACATTATGTCAGCGTTCAGGCGTAAAACTGCTTAAGAAAATTGCGGACTGGGAAAAAATGGCGAATAGAAATTGGTTGGAAGTCGTTTTTGAAATCGAAGCAAGTGCTTCGCCACCTTAATAGTTTTCCTTTCCTGATTTTCCCCCGGACCCATAGCAATTTATGTGGAATCTGCCACATAATTGCGTTCCAGTTACATTTTGTACACAGTTCTCGAACGCGCTTACTTTTCTGCATTTGTTGCAGCCCCGTAAATGTGTCATACATTGTGCCGGACACCAGGGCGAATGCATAATGTGCACCCTATTTACACTCGGGCTTTCTTATTCGCATTTTATGCTGCATTTTAACGACCCCGTGTGCCTTGTCCCATCCATGGGGAAAAGTCCGCACATAATTGATGGCCTGCACATGGCAAGCTCATCAATAACTAACATGACGTATGTGTTATAAACAAATAAGCACAAAAACTCATCCATCGTCGGCATCATCAATATCCGCTAGATACGGCGAGAAATTGTCAAAATATTAATGGCCATCAAGTAGTTCGATCTGCCTGTTGTAGCAAATTTATGTCTATTGCTACAACTATTCGAGAGTGTTCTTCCCCAGCCGTTTTTCCTGCCATCTTTGATTGATAAATTTCCTTTTACGGCTGCCATTCTTTCAGTCTTTCTGTTCTTTGCCCGGCCATTTTCTTCTTATGGCTTCGTTAGTAAATTATGGCCACTTCCGTTTTTGCTGTCTAATAAACTGAGCCGTCATATGTTGTGCGTAAGTGTGTGCGCGATGGCTTACTTATGGGATGCTGCCGTTCTGCCGTCCTGCCGAACTTCACTTTTGTTTGGCCACCGAAAACAAATTGACGTAAGTCGTGTGTAATTTATAATGAAATATTATATTCGCTCGTGTAGCAGTTAGGCAGTCAAGTGTGTGGGAGGTAATAAATGACAATGTGTGGTGTGATATCTGGCCGGCTGAACGTGTTTTTGAGACTTTGAGTGGCACTGGAGAGTATTTTGTAGGTAATTTAGTGCGTGTTTCCTGGTCATGAGGCGAAATCTCTAAAAACGTTTAAACAGCTAAGTTTGATTATGCAATCGATTAAATCAATTCAAAGGCAGTTCATGAATTTATAATTAACGTATGTGAGATTTAAAAAGGTTTGTTAAAACCAACGCAATCGAAGACTAATCAATTAGAAACCTTGGCGGCCTCTAAAGGTTTTGTAAATTACGTTGGGCAAAGAAAACGCAAAATTTGATTTGAGCCTATGTAAATTATAAAGAACTCAGACCTAAAGGTTCATTTACACCGATCTTTTGATTACCCGCAAAGCTATCAAAAAGGAATTAGTTTTCACTTTAACTTAGGATTACTTGGCGTGCAGTTGGCAGTTTGAAATGCGAAGAGGGGTGGAAGTCTTAGGACATTTTTTGTTGCACAAATTAGGCAAATACCCAAAATACGTAAGTCAAGTGTTCACTTATTCGGTCGACTGAAGGCAACAGCTCAGATTTTGTGTGTTTGCAAACATGCCTCTACAAATTCGTGGCTATGTGTCTAATGCACTGCTAGCATGCAAAATGGCAGTCAGTATAACGCCCTGTAATTAGACTATGACACGCTAAGTGCACGAACACATGGAAGTAAAATGGCAATTCAGTAAGGACCTTCGGGGAAATGTCTTGGGGTAAATGCTTCAAGTGCATGCAATGAAAGTTACTTTCCGCTTTCTTTCGGCGGACTTTGTGCCATTTGCATGTTCTATTTGCTTGGACTTGCACATTTTCCATTTCAATTTGGCCACACACTCCTTATTCTGTCTGGAAAAGTATTCCTTTCCTTATCTGTAAAGCCTTCCAAACTGACCCTCGGGCAAGTTGGAGGCGTAAGAAGCCAATTATGAACTTTGACTTATCAATTTCTTGGTAAATGACCGCACACACTAAAATGCTCAAATTCTTTTGGACACATTAATGCGCAATTTAAATTCAATGCCTTGGGTTCTTGCTACATGTATAGCTCACTTTCGAGGGTCAAGTGGCCATTGAAAAGGTGAACTCACTTCGACCATTTTCCCGGGATGTGACAAATTTTTTCATGCATATTTTATACGTTGGCTTTGAGTGTTTCACGGCCCTAACAGTGTATGTGTGATGGTTGTGTGTACATGGGAAAACTTTGTGTGAGTGACCCGGGATGGAAAAACAAAAATACACATTTTACAAGGTGGTTTTGGGTGGAGTCTGGCTTATTCCTGCGCGGTTATAAATATGGTTGGCGCTTTAAAAGCGCAATTTCTGTGTCAATATTGAATATTTAAATTTGTATAAAAGGGGAAATATGTATATAAAATCCACATATCATTCATCGAATATTAAGTGCTCTACAAAAAACCCATAGCCTTAAAATTAACATTTCAATTTTCTGTTAAATACAGAATTATAACATCATGTGCTTCGAAAAATTTAACCTTCTATTACCAAATTAACCCATCATGATTTTGCAGGCTTACCTGTTACTTTTTTTGTTCAGACAATATTTATGAAATTAGAAAAAGCCTATCTAGCGAACAAGATTATCCTCTACGTACACAGTGTTTAACAACTGCAACGGAAAAGATTATGGTATATCCGAAAACGAAAAA